>NC_077232.1:49570027-49870027 GCF_027887165.1 Monodelphis domestica
TACTGCCTTCCATCTACTCTGTGTGTTGATGCATACATGCAGATAGATGTATCAAGTTGTTTCATGTTGTCTCTCTCAGTAGAATGTGAGCTCCATGAAGATAGGGGTTGTATTTTTGCCCCGCTTTTGTATCTCAAGGGATTGTCAGAAACAGGTTCTAGAAATGAATTAATCTGCAAGAAAGATAAAGAAAAGGTGATTAATGTGGAGATGCTATGAGTTCTTTTGCAGACTCTAAGCACCTTCCCTTTCAGCTCTAAAATCCTTTGCTGGGACATTTTGGTGGTAGCAAGGAGCTAACAAACCAGGTGGATGTTCATCAATCAATTGGAAAATGGCTAAAGCAATTGTAGCCCATGAATGAGATGAAATATCACCATACCATCAGAAGCAATGAATCTGAAGACTTTAGAGAATCTGGGAGGACATATATGAACTGATGCAAAGGGACACTTCAGTATATACAAAGACTACAACAAAGAAAATGGAAAGACGAATAGTAACTAAAAAAAGGAAACTGAGTGCTATGTAAGTCTAAAGATAAAGCATATCTTTGAGGAAGAGAGAAAATATCCTTTCTTTGCAGAGGTAGAGAACTTTGGAAGTGAAATATTCTTTCAATGTGGTGAGACTCTTGATATCTTGTCAGTTTTACGAAACCACTTTTCTTAACTTTTCTTATCTCTTTATTTTATTCTTTGGTACAAGAGATGGTTCTCAGGCTAGAGGGGGCAGAGACATTTAGAAATTAATGTGACAAATAGAAGCTATCAATAGAATTATTTTTAATTTACAAAAATTAAGGGTATAATTCAGTTTTGACAGCTGAATATTATCAACTCCACCAGTACTGCTGGCCGTGGTACTGAGACCAGCTGTGTGATCTAGCAAAGCTGAAATCTCCCCAGCCTCAGTTTCCTCATCAGTAAAATGAAGATAATAATTCTAGCCTAATCTACCCCACAGATTTATTGTGAGAAGTAGATGAAATAATATATGCAATCTCTATACAAGCATGAGCTGTTATGGCTTCACAGTTTTGTTTAGGGCAGGCCCTGGGGTGTTACTTCCGTCTCTCCTCATCAACATAATGCAGGAGTTCTGCTGTAATCATTTAGTTTAGCTTTTCTATGGTTACATATACTATGATTGGAATTTCTTTGGTGCTTTGGGACTGAAAGCTTGCTTGGATCTGTTGGGTCTTCAACTCAGATTCATCTTCTCATGGGCGAAGAGCAGACATAATATTTTTAATATTTAATAAAAAAAGCACATACAAATAATACTACATCTGCCTGTATCATGTTCCTAAAAATATATCTAGAATTCTAAGCCTTTCCAGCTAGTCCACATTTTGCCAAATGTTCATCATTCAAGGAGCTGTGTTTAAACATCTGTTGACTGCAGATGTTAAACAGTGTGAAAAATTCTCTGAAGCTGCCAAAATGCAATTAAAAGCACAATATTTTTCTTAGGAACATATCAGGCTCCATCAGTGGAAATTCAGAAGATGTAAGTCAATGAAGAGTGAATGGTAATTATTTTCAATAGGAGCCTGTTAAGCAGTATGGAGAATTGACTTTTAATTAAGTTTACATTAAATCAACCATGCCAATGTACCCAGCCCTACTGCCCTCAGAGAGGACATGTCTTCCAAATGAACCAATAGTCAAGATGAAGTAGCCAGAAAGAAGTTTATCTCTTGGCCCAAATGAGCCAGAAAAAAATGGTTAGTAAGCCTCTGCTTGCTTTTGGCAGAGAAGACTAAGCCAGAGACAGTCAAAGGTCAAAGTAAAGTTGCGCCAACCTTTCTCTTCAACACCAACAGGCAAATGTCTGACTTTGCTGCCAGGCTTAGGATCTGTGGTGTTTGCCCAGACCTAGCAATGGAAGAAGGTATGCAGGACACTGCCCATACGTGCCTCATGCTTAGAAGATGAGCAGCTGCCTCACATACAGTTTGACAGAGGAAGGAACTTGAATGCCAAAGTGAATAACCAGGGTTTTCTGTGTACAGTGTTGGTGCCATTACAGGGCATAGAAAGTGATCCCTCTTACGTAGACTGGTGCTATTGCAGAAATCTGGGGAGCTAATACATGCCAATCTAAATTGCACACCTCCACCCAATGCCATGTTTCTCAAAACAAAGGCAGGGAATGATCTAGGGCAAATCCAATATGATACACTCAAAATATCTTTTTCAATGTTCTTTGCTTTCTTATTGAGGTCTATCACTTCAGACACTTACTGTAGGATCATAGTATATTTTCTAATTATCCTCTATTGCTCATCTTTGCTTCCATCTCTTGTGTGCAACTTTAATGAGTTCCTGATTCATGTATCCACATGGGTCTCTTTAGACAACTTCCCTTTTTCCTTCTCATTGAAATCCATTCTCTTTGTGCCTGAAAATTTTCATTCTTGAAAGCTTCACACACACATGTGCTGACTTACTCTATAGAATTTTAGTCCATGCAACAGCTAACATTTATGTAGGACTTTAAAGTTTCCAAAGTGCTTTATATTTTGTCTCCACTTTATCCTCCCAATAATCCTGTAAGCTAAATGTTTTGATAATCCCCACTTAATAGATAAAGAAAACAGACACTGAAGATCATTTTCCCATGATCACACAGCAGGCAAGTGTGAGACAAGATTCAGATCCTGAGATCTTCCTGACTACAAATTCAATAATCCATCCTTTCACTGAATCATTTGAAATATGTACTAAAATCTAATGTTTGTGGCACGCTCTTCTGAGCTTTTCCTTCCTGAGCTTCTTTATCACAGGCTTTAAGATGGAGTAGTCACTTTATCACATTGTTCCCTTAATTTCCACTCCAGCAATTTCACCAATGAGAATCAGATCCAGAATAGAATTCCAATTCCTTTGCAATTCCTCAATTTTTTGAAAAAAATTACTATTAAGGCAAAATAAGAAAGCTTAGCTTCCCTATTTGTCAGAGAGAAAGAGCTTTAAAAGAAGTTCCAGATAAGGATGACAACTTATGATTTGTTTTCTGAATTACTCATCTATATCTTCTTTCTGGCAGTGTGGTTTGTAGTATACATTGATGTTTCTGTCTCCATGGATCTTTATCTGAATTCCCACCACCATATTTCATCCTTCTACTATTATTCTTCCTATGTGTACTTATACTCTCTAGTATCCAGTTTGGTGGATATAAAAAAGCATTTTTCTTCTTCCCTCCCTGGCCAAAGTGAGGAAAGGGAGAGAATGGAGTAAGCATTTATTAAACACCTACTATGCGTCAGGAATTGTGCTAAATACTACACAAATATTTGATCATTTGATCCCACAACAATCCTGAAAGATACGTGTTATTGTGATCCCCATTTTGCAGTTGAGGAAATTGAGGCAGACATGTTAAGTGATTTGCCAAAAGTCATACAGCTAGTATCTGAGGCCAAATTTGAACTTGAGTCTTTTGACCCCAGATCCAGTGGTCCATCCACTGCAACATTTATTAAAGGAGTAGTATAGAAATCTAAATCCCATTCTTCTTAATCAGCCATTCACTTTTAAAGATATTTTTTCTTCTAAAATCCTTGTCTTTTAATAAGGAAAAAGACATGTACAAAAATATTAGTAGCTGTGCTCTTTGTGGTGGCAAAAAAATTGAGAAATGAGGGGATGCCCTTCAATTGGGGAATGGCTGAACAAATTATGGTATATGTTGGTAATGGAACACTATTGTGCTCAAAGGAATAATAAACTGGAGGAATTCCATGTGAACTGGAACGACCTTCAGAAATTGATGCAGAGCGAAAGAAGCAGAACCAGGAGAACATTGTACACAGAGACTGATACACTGTGGTACAATCGAATGTAATGGACTTCTCCATTAGTGGCAATGTAGTGATCCTGAACAACTATCCACATTCAGAGGAAAACTGTGGGAGTAGAAACCCAGAAGAAAAACAACAGCTTGATCACATGGGTCGAGGGGATATGGTTAGGGATTTGGACTCTGAATGAATATCCTAGTGTAAACACCAACATGGAAATAGTTCTGATCAAGGACACAAGTAATACCCAATGAAATTGCATGTCAGCTGCAGGAAGGGTGGGTGGAGGGGAAGGAGGGAAATAATGTTATTATTGTAACCAAGGGATAATGTTCTAAATTGACTAAATAAATTAATTCAAATGGAAAAAAACTGTAAAAAAATATAAAATCCTTGTCTTTGATACACAGCAATAATGAAAAAAAATAAAAAGGTCCCTACAGTTTTTTATCCAAGACTTTTTTTTTCTTTAGCAATGCTCAGAAGATTTCTTCTGCCAGTATTATTTGTACCCATTTTCAGTCACTAGAACTAGGTAGGTATCATTAGGATTTTCAGATTTTGAGAGATTTTCTACCACACCCTGCCTGTATACATGCACTGGAAAAATAGCTAACTCTTCTGTTGTTCTCAGGTCAACAAATAGTTGCCTCAGTAGCATTCAGCAGGGAGCCACCAACCAACACTACTCATCTTTTTCCCTCTTGACCCATTCGGGATCATCTTTTATATGAGAGTGCCTATAGATCACCATCATAATTGCTCAGAAGAATTCCTTGCACTCACTATCAAACAAAAACATCCACAGGGGACAATCTAAGGGTCATCACCTGTAGCAGAATCCCTCCCTTTCCTGGCTTTTATAAGCTAGTTTCAAGTAATCCCTGATTTTTACTTCTGACCTCTGCATAGGCAATTTATCAGACCAGGCTTCCATCATAGAAAGAGGAAAATGTCTTTAATTGAAGAATAAAGAAGAGAATAAGGAAAAGGAATTGTGGGGATAATTTGGAACTACAAAGTCCAAAGACTTAATTTGTAGGGAAGAAAATCTAGAGCGCTTGAGACATTGGAGGACCAGTAAAAAATGTTTTGGGAGGTAGGACTCAGACAAAAGAAATGAGGAAAAGGAGAAAGAAGCCTCCAGGGGAAGGGAAAGCATTCCCAAGATGTTTCTAAGAAATGGTAATTTAAGAGGTTAGCAAAATTGAGAAAGAAAGTTGGGTGTGGGTGTCATGAGTGCTAAGAAGTTACTAAGGTGAGATGAAAAGTAATAACTCAGGACTTGAAGTTCCCTACAAGCTGTCTGCAGGGAAATTCTCCAGGGAAGCTTCTAACAAGAACAATAATCCTTAGGGTATCACTTCTAGAAAATATGGAGAGCAGGACCCAGGTTGCCATGACCTAGACCAGTGTTGGTCTTTCTGCCATGGTCAAGTGACTGCTACCTATCATCAAAGTTCAGTCTGGTCTCTTTCCTAGAGGGAGAATGAAGTAATGGGGAAGAAACCAGAAGAGTTTTTAATGTATAAACAAAGAAGGAAAAACATCTGGGAAGGTAGAAGAGAATTGTGACCTGTGTCAGAATGTCTCACAGAGGGAAAAGGGACAGAAAAAAAAACTACTAAATACCTGGAGCCAAGAAATATAGTAGGCTTTTCCCAAAGGGAGGGGGGCCGGAAGTTCTGAAGATGAAGCAATTATTTGGACTTTAAGGAATGATGATACAGCTTCACAGGTGCCATCAGATAAAAAGACTTTTCAGTGAAGTGAGCCAATAGTCTTGGTGAGAGATGATAAGAGCCTGAACAGTGTGAGTGGAGAGAAAGGGAGAAATGGAAGAGCTATTTCAAAGAGAAGTATGGAGCGAGAAAAAGTAAAGTGCTGAGGAAGGTAACTATGATGTATGGTTGAATGTTTGGCATTATGGGGCTATCTTCAAGCAATATAGGGAAGTTTAGAGGAGGGGCAGGTTTGTAGGATGGAAGGAAATGATGAGTTCTGTTTCAGATATGTCAAGTTTGAGGTGCCTGTAGGACATCTGGGTGGAGCTGTCCAGCAGGCAATAAGGTTATGGGATTAGGACACAGGAGATTCAGTAGAGCTGGACATTTTATTTTTGAGTCACTAGCAAAGAGATCACTGTTAAATTCATGGTGAGGAAGGGCAGGAAGAACAATTAACAGAAGATGGTGGCAAAAACCAATGACAGGATGATTTTTAAAACATGATTCTGTATCAATAATGTTCAGAGGCATAAAGCTTTGAATGTGTTTATGTTCCTGATGAAAGGGTACAACAAAAAGTGGGAGAAAGGGAAACATATTGGGAGGAAAAGATGAAAGAAAGGAGAGCGTTGCTAGGGGGCAATGGGGAGTATAATACCTTATGATGAGAAGCAGAGCTGGTAAATTCATATTTTGCCAGTTTTCTCTTTCAAAGAGAATATTTGGACTAGAATGAAGAAAACAAAAATGGTTACTAAGCAGTAGATGCCCAAAATAAGCAGGAACTGCAAGATTAAAAAAGGGTAACTGTCTTGAATTTCAAAACAGATAGGAGGAAGGTAATAGCATCTGCAATTATTGCCCAGTGACCTTGACATTGATTACAGGAAAAATTCTAAAGAATATTATTAACGGAATGTCTAGTGAGCAGCTAGACAGGGAAAACAGATCACAAGAAGACAATATGGCTTCATCATGAACAAGATAATGACTAAAGTCACTTCTTTTTTTTTAATGAGTTAATGTTAGATAAGCAGAATGCTACATAATTTATCGGCATTTCATTAAATGTCTGACAAAGTTTCCTGTGCTAATCTTGTAAATAAGATGAAGAAATAGTGGCTAAAAATAGTACACTTAGATAGATTTGAAACCAGCTAATTTGAGAGATCCAAAGAGTTTTCACTATCAAGTTACAAGAGGGTTCATAGAGGAATAACCCCTGGGAACTATGCTTAGCCTTGGGCAATTTACCATTCTTATAGATAATTTGGATTAAGACCTAGATGGCATTGCTTTCCAAATCTGAAGATGATACAGAACTGGGAGAGAGAGCCAAAGTGTTGACTGCCAAGTGTCAAAGATATCTTGACTCACTAAACTGTTACATTGTTGTTAATCAGATGAAATTTAACAGGTTTAAATGCAACATCTTATACTCAGGCCCAAAAAATCAATTTCACAAATACAAAGTAAGGAAAATATAGCTATTCTAGCCCAGGATCACACAAATGCTAAGCATTTGAGGACTGATTTGAGGTCAGGTCCTCCTGACTCCATCCCATCTCTCTATACCATCTGGATGCCTCTAGGTAAGAAAAGGTCTTTCAAAAAACTATTTGTCAGGTACGGTGTAAAGGAAATTTTTATTTAAGCTTGGATGTTCCAGGTTCTGAGGCACCTTCCAACTCTTAAGAGTCTGTGATTCTATCATTGTTTAATTTTGGTAGAAAAAACTGGTGTCCTCATTAGGGGTCCTGACAGTGACTGCCACTTTCTCACCCTTCACAGCTCAATTTCCCATTTTTCTTTGTGCTAATGTGGAATTGGGAATAAGCATTATGTGCTTGGAAGACTAAAGAGATCCAATTTGACTTGAGCAGAGGATGATAGTGTAATACAATGGAAAGAGCACTGGACTTGGAGTCAGGACGACGTGGGTTCAGATAGTGCTTCCAAATCTTACTGGATATATGATCCTGGTCACTTACCTCCTTTGGACTTCAGTTTCTTCATCTGTAAAATGAGAAGGTGAGACAATAACCTCTGAAGTCCCTTTTAACTCTAGATATATGTATTCTGTGATTTGTGTTATCATTTGTTATCAGTGTTATCAACAAGCATTTATCAAGTGCCTGCCCTATAGTAGGTGCTAGAGCTACAGAGACAAAGATGAAACAGCCACTGCCCTCAAGGAGTTTCTAAGAGAAGAGACAGGTGTAGGTATATGCATAATACATAGAAAATACAGACCTGGATAATTTCAAAGGGGAAGAGATCAGCTGGAGAGATTAGGAAAGATCACATTTAGAAAGAAGGAAGCAGGAACTGAATTTTTAATGAAACTAAGGATGCTAGGAGATGGCAATGAGGAAGAAATATGTTCTAGTCAATGAGAAGATATTGACTGTCAGGAACAGCAAAAAAGACAATTTGGCTGGACTTCAGAGTGTGAAGGGGAATAATATAAAACGAAAATTGAAAGCTAGATTAGGAAGGTTTTTTATGAGTTTTTTTTAATGCCAGAGAAGTTTATGTTTTATCCTAGAGACAAATGGGAGTCATTAGAGTTTATTGAGTTTATAGGGTTTACTAGAGCAGTGAGGTGGTGCAATGGAGAGAGTATTGGGCCTGTAATCAGGAAGTCTCACCTTCCCAATTTCAAATCTGTCCTCAGACACTAGTTGTATGACCCTGGGCAAGTCACTTAATCCTGTTTGCCTCAGTTTCTTTATCTGTAAAATGAGCTGGAGAAGGAAATGGCAAATCACTCTATAGTATCTGTGTCAAGAAAACCTCAAATGGGGTCACAAAAAGTCAGATTGATTCAACAAAACAATCTCTACACTGCTAGAGACCAAATGATGAGAGCCAAGTGATAGTAAGAGATGAAGGTGGTGGTATAATCAGTGGATAATAAATAAAAGAGCAAAAGCTTATCTATGAACAAACAAGGCAATAGTGGGGAAATTGCCAGGCAAGATTCTCCCCTACCCCTCTTCCACACATCACTTAGGTAATATATTTGATATTTTAACATTTTATAATATCACTTCTTCTTCCCTGTCTTCCCCCCCAAACAAGATTCTTCATGATCATTTGTCCAGGAAACGATAGGATGTAAATGTTAAGAAGAGAGGAGGAGGGGTTTAAACAATGATTTGCTCCAGGCATGCTCCTAAAGGTGGCCCTCGTGTTGTTGCCTGGTCATATGAGACCTTTCATGTTCGCCTTGAGTAGTTTGTATTTTATCATATAAGCAACAGAGAAGGGGCAGCATGAAGCAAATCAATTCAGCTCAACAAGCCTTTGTTAACCATATACCATGTGCTAGACCCTTTGGTACAGAGGAAAAAAGTGATGGATTTAGAATAAAATTCTGTTTCCATTTCTTACCATCTATTTAACATTTAATTTTTATTTAATTCTTAGTTTCCTCATCAGTCAAATGGGCTATGGTAAGGATTAAAAAAGAAAATACAAAGTGTTATATCATCTCTTACTTGTGAATAAAGTAAGGAAATGAAAGCAATGTCTTAGGGGAAAGTTTTGGGCAGCCATCATCCCCACATATTTCCAAAATGGTCTTAGAGGCAAATATGATACAGGGGAAAGAGTTCTGAGAATAGGTACAAATTCTGTCTTAGTATCTGACTAACTTTGTAGCCTCTTGGCATCTCTTCTCTCCAAGCCTCAATTTCCACTTCTGTTAGATTAGTTCTTTTCCTGCTGTAAGTCTATGCTCTTGTGATTCCATGAGTTAGAAAGAACTGCTTCTCAGAATGCTAATCGATAACGTCCCAAGTACATTAGCTACAGAAGAGTATCTAAAGAATCTTACTAATTGTCCATTCAGCTCATAGATCCTAAAGTCTAATAAGGCATTTTGTTGAATTTAACTTTTGCCAGTTGGAAGAATAGAAAGAACACAGGGCTGAGCCAAGAGACCTGATTCTTGGTCCCAGATCACAGAATTACAGAATTTCAGAGTCCAAGGGGATCTCAGAGGCCACTTAGTCCAGCCCATACTTGAAGACAAATGCTGTCTATGACATATCTGAGAAGTAGTCATACAGCTTTTGCTTGGAGACCACCAATGATGAGTAGTCAACTACAATCCAAGGCAGCCTGGGCTACTTTAAGCTAACTCTAATCATTAGGATTTTTTTTCCTCCTGTTTGGTTTCCCTGTGTTGTCTTCCCACTTCCCCCCTTCTCGCCATTCCATCCTCTGCTCTATCACAGTAATCCCACCTTCTGCAAAAGGCGTTTCCCATTCCCTAAGTGCCTCCCCTCTGATGTTTACTTTCAATTTATAGTCTTTCAATGGACAAAGTTGTTCATAGGTTTTGTCTACCATTTGAATGTAAGCTCATTGAGGGCAAAGCCTCTTTTCCCCCTCCTTTGGACCCCTAGGATCAGGCACAGTGCCTCTCACATGGTAAATACCTAAATGCTCATTGAGTGACTAACTGATTTCCATCAAGACAAATTTGCTCCTCTTCAACTTCCAATCATTACTCCTAGAGGTGATCATGCAGAACAAATCTATTTCCCCCCCTTCCATATCTTCATGTCTTCAAATATATTAAAGACAGTGTTTGTGTCTCCCCTAAGTCTACCATGACTTAGGTTACCTTGGGCACACTTCCCCTATTTTGGCCTCAGTTTCTTCCATTATAAAATGAAAGGATTGAATTAGATGACCCCTCAGATCCCTTCCAGCTCTGAATTTAGGTTTTGTGAAATCTATAACCACTTCCATGGGAAATCCCTTTAAATACATGAAGATAGTTCTCAAGTTTATATCCCCATGAACAACCTGAGTTATTTCATTTTTTGGACTTGGTTTACTTCTATGTAAAATAAGAGTCTCAAAGGCTTTAACAATCAATGAATCTATGAATGACATCCTGGGCTATTGAAAAGTTTTGCAGGTGGCCCATATATAACAGAATAAACTAACTCATGGGAGCCTAGCATGGAAGAAATGATCTGGCTCCACTTCCCATAAATGAAATGATGATGAGTCATCTCATTCCTGAAAATTAGGCAAAGATGTGACTTAACAGGTGATGATTTGGGTGGATGCATGATGTTTCCATTAACACTTAGCCACAATAAGTTCTCATGTGGCTGGCATGATTTTGACCCCTTTACACATACCTATACCTGGAGCTTGTGAGACGGGGGGAACTGGGATATGTCTATCTGTTTCAACACGCTTAAGGAAAGATGTTTGTGGATACCTGTCTTTCTATATGACCCAGTTTAATGAAAGGGATTTCAACTAGGTTGTGTGTCATATCTAAAATACAAAACTTTCAAGTCACCTGCATATCCTTTTGAGAAACTCACCAGAGAATTTCCAGTTCTGGTTATTTCCTTCCCTAGATGAGAGATCACCTTTTCACCTTTGAGTATGACCATCAATCACTTTGAAGAGAGGGACAGAGACAGAGACAGAGAGAGAGAGAGAGAGAGAGAGAGAGAGAGAGAGAGAGAGAGAGAGAGAGAGAGAGAGAGAGAGAAAGAGAGAGGGGGGGAGAGAGGAGAGAGAGAAAGAGAGAGAGAGAGAGAGAGAGAGAGAGAGAGAGAGAGAGAGAGAGAGAGAGAGAGAGAGAGAGAGAGAGAGAGAGGAGGAGGGAGAGAGGGAGGGAAGGAGGGAAGGAGGAAGGGATGGAGGGAGGGAGAGAGGCAGGCTTGGGAGAAGTCCAAGGCTCACTTTCCACTTTCCCAAATGTAAAGTAAGAATAGCAGTTAATGACCCCTACAATGCTCACATTGAATATATATGAAGGCTAGATTAGATGAGGTAAGAAGAAAAGAGCAGCAGCAGTGTAGAGTAGAGTAGAGTGCTGGATTCAAGAGTCAGGAAGACCTGAGTTCAAATTATGACTCAGACTCTTACTCGGTGATGATGAGTAAATCTCTTATCCTTTCTCAGTCCCAGGTGCCTCATCTACAAAATGAAGACTAATAATAGCACCTGAAGTAGCTAGGTAGAGCAGTGGATAGAGAGCCAGACCTGGAGTTAAGACGACCTGGGTTCAAATTTGACCACAGCTATTTCTTAGCTTCATGATTCTGGGCAAGTCCCTTAACCCTAGTTGCCTAACCCTTATCACTCTTCTGCCTTGAAATCAATACTTAGGATTGAAGGTAAGGTAAGGGCTTTACAAAATAATAAAAAATAAAAATAATAGCACTTCACAGGGTTATTGTGAGGTAAAAACAACTATATAAATATTTACTGTTATTTTTTTGTTTTATTTATTATTTATTTGTTATTAGGCAAGGCAACCACCCTGTACCAGTAGTTCAGATGAAAGGGAGGGAGGGTTTGAATTAGAGGGAGAGCCCTATCCAGACTCTTTTCCTCTAGAATAAAATTCAAATCATCAGTCTGGTATTTAAAGGACTCCCCAACATGGCTCCCATTTACCTTTCCAATATTATTACCTATTAGACTTATCTTTATGCCATGAAACCAACCAGTTAGTTTTTCCTTCTCCTTGGAATTCCTCCTCCTTTCTCTAATATGCCCCATCTTCTTCTTAAATTCCTAATTTCCTTTCACAACTCAGCTTAGGTTCCATTCCCTGCCCAAGTCTTTCTTGATCAGCATCCTCTGCTATCCTTAGAGCATCCTCCACCTGAAATTACTGTCTATTCCATCCTATGTGCTCTCTGTTTACTAGTAGGTGTACATGATGTACCTCCCCACCCCCAACTTCCTAACCAGAATAAAAGTTTCTTAAGAACAGGAACTGATTCACATTTTTTGTCTTTGTAAATCCTGGTGCTCTCACACATTACCTTTGAAGAATGGGGTGGAGGATCTGACATTTTGGGGGGAGGGTTGTTTGTTTTCTTTCAATCCTTACCTTCTGACGTAGAATCAATACTGTATATTGGTTCTAAGGCAGAAGAGTGGTAAGAGCTAGGCAATGGGGATTAAGGGATTTGTCCAGGATCACATAGCTAGGAAGTATCCGAGATCAGATTTGAACCCATATCCTCCTGACTTCAGTCTTGGTTCTCTGCCCACTGAACTACCTAGCTGCCCTTGACAAAGTGTTTTTTCATAATGGAACCCAAGTTTTATTTGAACTAGAAATATCATAGGCTCACCCTTCAAAGGGAATAGAGTCTCTTTTCCCAGCTCTGTAATTCATTGTTTGACTTTGGTTAACTCATTCAGCACCTCTGAAGCTCTCTAAGCTTCAGTTTTCTCCTCTGTCAAATATCAATGATAATGCATTTCCTGATTAATGGTCAACTAGCAGGGGCCATACAGAATGCGTCAGTGATTTATGTCTATCATATCCAAATAGGACTTCAGTCTGCCTCTTTTGTTCTAAATCTTCTTCCTTAAAAATCCACATATTTTATTTATAGATATACAGATATATTCATGTGTGTATGTGATATTAGATAAATGATCTTCTTCCAAGAAACTTTCACTAGCTGTCTACATAATGCAATTAAACATTTTAACAAATATTTATTAAGGATCTTCTATGTGTAAAACATTGAGTATGCCATGCTAAAAATGGCATAATCTTGCTCTCAAGGAATTTAGTCTTTAAAAAAAACAACCTTACCTTCTGTCCTGAAATCAATACTAAATATTAATTCCAAGAAAGAAGAGCAGCAAAGGCTTGGAAATGGGATTATGTGACTTGCCCAGGGTCATACAGCTAAGAAGTATCTGAGACCCTATTTGGAGCTTTTTGTTTTTTATGTGAGAAAGAGGAGAGGGAGAAGGGGAGAGAGAGAGAGAGAGAGATGGACAAATAGATGGATGGACAAATAGGTGGACAGACAGAGGGGGAGAGGGAGAGAGAGAGAGAGAGAGAGAGAGAGAGAGAGGGAGAGAGAGAGAGAGAGAGAGAGATGGATAAATAGATGGATGGACAAATAGGTGGACAGACAGAGGGGAGAGAGAGAGAGAGAGAGAGAGAGAGAGAGAGAGAGAGAGAGAGAGAGAGAGAGAGAGAGAGAGAGAGAGAGAGAGAGATGGACAAATAGATGGATGGACAAATAGGTGGACAGACAGAGAGGGGGAGAGGGAGAGAGGGAGAGAGAGAGAGAGAGAAAGAGAGAGAGAGAGAGAGAGAGAGAGAGAGAGAGAATTGAAGTTTATAGTTTGGAGTTTTGAGTGAGATTTACGCATAGATCATGGATTTAGAAGGAAGGGAGTGTTTACTAAGTGTCTCCAATGTAACAAGCATTTACAAATATTACCACATTTGTTCCTTACAACAATCCTACAAGGTGGATGCTAGTGTTATCCCCATTTTATAATTGAGAACCCTGAGACAAACAGAAATGTCATGCCCAGGTACACTGCTCTCTGGTCTGTCTTCTACTCCCTGTCTGGATCCACCTGCGGGGGCTTACATTTCAAACAGCTTTTGATTTGTGCCCTTGTCCCAGGTGCAAAAACTAATAATAACTGTGCTGTGGGAAACAAATGGTCACAAAAGGAACCTGGGAGTTTAAGCCTCTTCTGGGATATCTCCAAGACTGTACTGGGGGCTAAAGATAACATTTTTACAGAGTTTTGTAAACCTTAAAGCACTATACAGAAAAGCAGCTATTAATTTATTAACCCCCCTCAAGGGCACAGCTGCAGTAGACAAGATGGGAAAGGTGAAGGGGAGTGGCATGGACACATGACATATGTTCCTCAACATGGCTACCTTCCTGATGAATCAGAGCTTTGGCAGGATGCCCTAAACACCCACATAAAGGAAAACTGCCTGGGCAACTGGATATCTAAAAATATAATAATAATAATAATATACAAATGGCACACTTCATTTTAGCCTGTATTATTAACACTTTCTCCATCATTTTCTTAAGTCTAGACAATCAACAAAACAGTATTACAGACCCTGATTTGTACCAATTGCCTGTTTGTGAGGTGTAAATAAATGCTCACACTGAAAATTTAATAATCCACTCTCAACAGGCAATTCTGGCTGGCTCTCTCAACATGGGCCAATTTTCTCTTCAGTGAAAAGCTGTCTCTGTTCAAAATCAGCAGGACTGAGGGCAGTCTTGTATTCATTGTCCTCACAGTCATGGTCCATCTTTCCCCTGAAGTAACCCCCAACTCGTTGATGTCTCTGCACCCTGAAAAGATCACAGCAACACCTCCTAGATCACCTATTTGCCACAGCTTCTCTAGGCTCTAACAGGATAGAGCATAATACTCTGGATGAAAGTTGGGAAGTCAGCAAGTGAAGATAGTTTGCCAAAGGACACCATGACTAAGAAGAATTAGAGCACAGGTCAAGATATTTACCAAAAAAAAAACAGAAATTCTCACCATTTCTTTGTCCTTGAACGTGGGACCCCATCTCCCATTTTCCTGCCTACACACTGGGTTCTCCCATTCCTAGAATGCTTTAGCTCATTACCTGTGGCTCCTGACTTCTTCAAGATTCAGCTCAGATCCATCACCTTTTATAAAAGACCTTTCCCAGTCCCAGAGATATTTGACTTATTTTTTTGTTTTTACATTACAGCTATGACATGAATTATATGACATATAATAAAGCAAGACAATAAAGCCAAACTAAAATACAATGATCTTATCTGAATGGACATGCCATATTCCATATCTATAGTATCTTTCCCAGAACTTCCTATTTTAAACAATTTAATTTTAAAAAATTTAACAATTAACAAAAACTTATTTTCTCCCTTCCCACTCATCTCTGCTCACATAAAGAAAAGAAAAACAAATTTCTTGTAACAAATAAGTTGTAAAGTCAAGCAAATTGGCAGTATATATCTTAATGTACGGTGTGTGTGTGTGTGTGTGTACATATATGTCTCATTCTTCACCCAAAATCTCTCACCTTTATTAACAGAGAGTCTCATCACAGATCCTCTAAAATCTTGGATGGTCATCCTAGCTACCCAACCACTTACAGCTTCCAGTGTTGTTTGTCTTTGCTGTATTCTTATATAAATTGTTGTCCTGGTTCTGCTCTATTTCATTCTTCATTAATTATAAAAGCCTTTAAGACTGTTCATTTTTATGATATTGATGGATGGTATGAATTACTCTTTTGGTTCTCACTTTGCTTGCATCAGTTCATACAAGTCTTTCTATGACTCTTTGAAATCAGTCACTTTCTGATTTCTTATAACAGTATTCCTCCATATTTATATGTCATCACTTAGCTATTCCTCAGATGAAGGACATCCCTTTAATTTCCAGATTTTCTACCACTACAAAAAGAACTGCCACAAATGTTTTTTTTTTTAATACATAGGATCTTTCTTTGATCTTCTGGTGTATTTGTATATGTTGTCTGTGACCTTTTATGTTTATGTCACATCAATTTGGAGGTTATATTGGTATAAGTACAAAGTATTCATTTAAATCCAATTTCTTCCACACTATTGTCCAATGTTCCCAGCAGTTTTTTCAAAAAATGAGTCTTTAGTCCAGTAGTTGGGATTTGGGAATTTGTTGAAAACTTGGGTACTAGATACGTTTATTTCTCTATGTACTGTACTTAATCTGTTCCACTAACCATTCTCTCCAATTTTTGTTGTTGTTCAGTCATTTTAGTTGTGTCCCTTTCTTCATGGCCTCATTTGGAATTTTCTTGGCAATGATGTTGGAGTAGTTTGTCATTTCTTCTTCTCTATCTCATTTTACAGATAAGGAAACTGAGGCAAACAGGATTAACTGACTTGCCTAGGGACACACAGAGAGTAAGTGTCTGAATTCAGATTTGAACTCAGGAAGATGTTTTCCTGACTCCTAGCCCAGGCATTCTCTCCATTATGCCATCTAGCTTCCACTCTATTTTTTCAACAAGTACTAAATTGTTTTGAGAATTAATACTTGGAGTTTTTTATATATAATTGAGAAAAAGTAAAATTAAAATTAAATGCAAGAAAGAGAATTAATGTTTTATAGTATAGTTTGCAATCTGGCATGGCTAAGCTCCCTTCATTCCCATTTCTTTTCATTATTTCCCTTGAGATTCTCAATCTTTGGGGCTTTCATGTGAATTTCATGATTATTTTTCTTGGTTTTATAAATATCTTATATTTATATTTATAAAATTATTATATTATATTTATAAATCATATTATATTTTATATATTATATATTATATAAATTATATAAATATAAATAATATTATATTATGTTTATAAAATTTTTCTTAGTTTGATTGACACATTTTCAGTGCTACACCTTCCAAGATTATCTTCCATTTACTTTGTCTGTACCTTGTATGTACATTTGTATTTGCATGTTATCTCCACCATTAGACTGTGAACTCCTAGAGGGCAAAGACTCAGGTTTTGCTTTCTTTTGGGTACCCAAGTGCTTATCATAATGTAAGCACATAAATCTTGTTGACTGATTGGAAATCAATACATATTACATCTGGAAGAGACTTTAGTCATTCAATACTCCCATTTTACAGGGGAGAAAACTACAGTCCCGAAAGGCCATAGTTAGTTAAGTAGCAGAGGCAGAATTCAACCCCAGGTCCTCTGTATAACCCAGTCCCAAAGCCCATTGGTATAGGATTCTTCTCTCTTTGTTTTTCAAAATCAATGTCCTGCATCTGTACGAGGGTAGGGACAGAGTTGGTGAGAGCAGGAGAGAGGAAATATTCTCTCCCAACTCTTCAGCCAAGAGACTTTCTTGGAGCCTGCCTCACTTCTAGCACTTCTGGTTTAGATGGATGGCCAACCCCATTTCAGCTTGCTGAAGGGAAAATGGGACTTTGAGAAGAAGCCAACAAGATTGGGGCTGACATTCTCCCTCATGTCCCACTAGAAACTTCAGGCAGCTTCTCCTGGGACTCTCTCTCGGTTGAGAAGTTACCTCACTCCCAATGGGAAAGCTCCTGCACTCTGTATTTGCCCATATATTCTCCTTTGTATACCTTCTGTGGTTTCTGTTTTACTATCAATTTGGATAAATGAATTTCTTTGCCACTTTCATTGTAGAACTGGTGTTTGGAGAGAAAGGGATCAAGATTTAAAGTTTGGGTTCCTCCTTTCCCCATCAATGAAGAGTGATCAGAAATTTAGCTTAAACCTTAAAACCACAGCCCCCAGACTAATAACATTTAAGGGACCAGATAGATATACTTATAGTCCTGTATCCTCTGAGGAAAGTAGAATGTCCAAACTTCTGGCCTCAGCCCCCCGATTCCCCACCTGGCAGGAATTAAAGTATCCCTTGGAGAAGAACAAGGATTTCCCTTTGAGACTCGCAGTGGTACCCTGATGCTAAATGTCAGAGGTAGCCTCCATATCCAGTGGCCTTTCCAAAGTATCATGAGATTCAAGGATAGAATAAAGGCCAAAACTTAAAGAAAAGTTCAAATGTCCCTGGCTAACAGTTTTGTGGCTACTGTGCCAAGGAATAAAATCTCCCTTTACAACAGGTCTATGTGTGCCCAGATGAAAGATATCTCTCCCTTGATTCTTTTTTAAAATACACTTATTTCTTCTTCTTTAGTATCCAAATGCCTTCCATCATTACCATTTTCAACTTTCTACAATATGCATTTTGAGCCAGCGTGGAAGAGTAGGAAAAGCTTTGGATGTGGAGTGAGAAGACTCAGGTTTGAATACCATCTCTGATGCTTATTACTTGTGTGGCAATGGCAAGTCTCTTAACCATCCTGGGTCTGTTTCTTCACCTTTTAAAAATGAGGAGGAGGGGGGCAGCTGGGTGGCTCAGTGGATTGAGAGCCAGGCCTAAAGATGGGAGGTCCTGGGTTCAAATCTGGCCTCATACACTTCCCATCTGTGTGACCCTGGGCAAGTCACTTAACCCCCATTGCCTAGCCCTTACCACTCTTCTGCCTTGGGACCAATACATAGTATTGATTCCAAGACTGAAGGTGAGGGTTTAAAAAAATGAGAAGGAGGTGAACTAGACAGTCTGAAGGTCACTTTTATTACCTTTTGGGGGAGGAGGTGGAAGTCCTGTTCTGTATATTATTCATTCAAGGAATTCCCAACATGTAAACTCTTTCCACTCCCCTTAATATTTGCTCCCATCCTCCATTTCATCTTGGTGGAACCCAATCTCCTCAAATGCCTGAGCATGAGTGAAGGTGACCTTAGGATATTTGTATACCCTGTGCTTAGCAGATGTTATTGTTCAGCCATATTTTGTCATGTCCAACTCTCCATGGCCCCATTTGAGGTTTTCTTGACAAAAAATACTGGAATGGTTTGCCATTTTCTTCCCCAGATCATTATACAAATTGGAACCTGAGGCAGATAGGGTTAAATGACTTACCGAGGTTCACAAAGCTAGTAAGTATCTGAGGCCATATTTGAACTCAAGTCTTTCTGACTCCAGATCCAATGCTCTATCCATTGCACCACCTAGTTGCCCTGCTTAGCAGTTAGATAGGTGTTTGTTGGTTGATTCTCAAATTGTAGACTTTTGAAGCATAAGACCAGACTAGGGAAGCTTTGATTATTGGACCAATGATAAACTGTGATGTAGGAAAGAGGCCAGCTACATAAAAAGATTTCATCACCAGGTGGGCTAAAAAGATTTTGCTATGGAATGCCTTTCCACCATTGCTACCAACTGTTGCAGTTGAGCTCCAGAAAAATTCTATTAAATGCTTTTGTATTGAATGAATGAATAAATGAATGAGGCAGCAAATAGTGTAGTAGATAGAGCACTTAATCTGGAAGGAGAAAGACAGAAGTTCATATCCTTTATCAGACACTTACTAGCTTTGTGATCTTGAGCCTCAGTTTCTTTATCTGTAAAATGAAAGCTTCAAGCTCAGTGACCTCATAGTTCCTTCCAGCTCTAAATCTTTGCTTTTGTTATTGCAGCCTCAGTTTTCTCATCTGCTAAATGGAGCAATAATACCACATACCTCACAGGATTGTAGTGAGTATCAAATGAGATAATTTGCATATAGCACTGTGGGGTTTTTAGGGTTTTTAAAAAATTTTCAGTTATATTGTATTTTTAGTTCTGAGTTGTCTCTCTTTTTCATTCCCAACCCATTGAGAAGACAAGGTAAGAAAAATTATAAATTTGTGTTGTATTGCCAAAAAAAAATAAATTTCCATATTAGAGAAATAGACAGAGAAAATGAAGAAAAAAAGAAATAGAAAAGAAGGAAGAGAAGAAAGGAAGAAGGAAAGAAGGAAGGAGCATTCTCCAATCTACCTTCTGAGTCCATCAACCCTCTGTCTGAAGGTGAGCAACATGTTTCATGGTGAGTCCCTTGGAATCATGGTTGTTCATTGTGTTGATTAGAGTCTCTAAGTCTTTCTTTTTTTTTTCTTTTAATTTTAAACATTATTTTATTTGGTCATTTCCAAACATTATTCACTGGAAACAAAGATCATTTTCTTTTCCTCCTCTCCCATAGCCGACGCACAATTCCACTGGTTATCACATGTGTTCTTGACTCAAACCCATTTCCCTGTTGTTGGAATTTGCATTATAGTGTTCATTTAGAGTCTCTCCTCAGTCATATTCCCTCAACCCCTGAAATCAAGCAGTTGCTTTTCATCAGTGTTTTTATTCCCACAGTTTATCCTCTGCTTGTGGATAGTATTTTTTGGATCCCTGCAGATTGTTCAGGGACATTGCATCGCCACTAATGGAGAAGTCCATCACCTTCAATTGTACCACAATGTATCAGTCTCTGTGTACAATGTTTTTTTGGTTCTGCTCCTTTCGCTCTGCATCACTTCCTGGAGGTTGTTCCAGTCTCCATGGAACTCCTCCACCTAATTATTCCTTTGAGCACAATAGTATTCCATCACCAACATATACCACAATTTGTTCAACCATTCTCCAATTGAAGGGCATCCCCTTGTTTTCCAATTTTTGGCCACCACAAAGAGTGCAGCTATGAATATTTTTGTACAAGTCTTTTTCCTTATTATCTCTTTGGGGTACAGACCCAGCAGTGCTATAGTTGGATCAAAGGGCAGACAGTCTTTTATCACCCTTTGGGCATAGTTCCAAATTGCCCTCCAGAATGGCTGGATCAGTTCACAACTCCACCAGCAATGAATTAGTGTCCCCACTTTGCCACATCCCCTCTGGCATTCATTACTTTCCTTTGCTGTCATGTTAGCCAATCTGCTAGGTGTGAGGTGATACCTCAGAGTTGTTTTGATTTGCATCTCTCTGATTATAAGAGATGAAGAGCACTTTTTCATGTGCTTATTAATAGTTTTGATTTCTTTGGCTGTGAACTGCCTGTTCATGTCCTTTGCCCATTTGTCAATTGGAGAATGGCTTGATTTTTTGTACAATTGATTTAGCTCTTTGTAAATTTGAGTAATTAAACCTTTGTCAGAGGTTTTTATGAAGATTGTTTCCCAATTTGTTGCTACCCTTCTGATTTTGGTTACAATGGTTTTGTTTGTACAAAAACTTTTTAATTTGATGTAATCCAGATTATGTATTTTGCATTTTGTAACTCTTTCTAATTCTTGCTTGGTTTTGAAGTCTTTCCCTTCCCAAAGGTCTGACATGTATGCTATTCTGTGTTCGCCTAATTTTCTTATAGTTTCCTTCTTTATGTTCAAGTCATTCACCCATTTTGAATTTATCTTGGTGTAGGGTATGAGGTGTTGATCTAAACCTAATCTTTCCCACACTGTCCTCCAATTTTCCCAGCAGTTTTTATGAAATAGTGGATTTTTGTCCCAAAAGCTGGGATCTTTGGGTTTGTCATATACTGTCTTGCTGAGGTTGCTTGCCCCCTTTCTTTCTCTTAGCCAGTACCAAATTGTTTTGATGACCACTGCTTTATAATATAATCTGAGATCTGGGACTGCAAGTCCCCCTTCCTTTGTATTTTTTTTCATTATTTCCCTGGATATCCTTGATCTTTTGTTCTTCCAAATGAACTTTGTTATAGTTTTTTCTAAATCAGTAAAAAAAATTTTTGGAAATTCCATGGGTATGGCACTAAATAGATAGATGAGTTTGGGTAGGATGGTCATTTTTATTATATTGGCTTGTCCTACCCATGAGCATTTAATGTTCTTCCAATTGTTCAAGTCTAGTTTTAGTTGTGTGGAAAGTGTTTTGTAGTTGTGTTCATATAGATCCTGTGTTCCTAAGTCTTTCAAAATCAATCATCTTCACAATATTGTTCTTATTGTATAAATTGTCCGTCTGGTTTTGTACATTTCACTTTGTATCAGTTCATATAAGTCTTCTTGGACTTTTCTGAAGCCATCCCCTTCATAATTCCTTCAGTAAAATTGTATTCCATCACAATCATATACCACAACTTATTCAGTCATTCCCAATGGGCATTTACCCAGTTTCCATTTCTTTGCTACCATAAAAAGATTTGATATAAATATTTTTGTACATGTTTGTATACATAGATCTCATTAAAAGAGATAAGGAAAATAATTACATCTTAATAAAAGGTAGTGTAAATAATAATGTAATATCAGTACCTAATATATATGCACCAAATAGCACATCATCCAGATTTTTAAAGGAAAAACTAAAGGAGCTTATAGAGGAAATAGACAGTAAAACTATACTAGTGAGGGACCTCAATCTTCCCCTATCAGAAGTAGATAAATCTAACCAAAAATAAATAAGAAAGAAGTAAGAAATGTGAATGAAATCTTAGAAAAGTTAGATTTAATAGATTTCAAGAGAAAAATGAATAGGGATAAAAAGGAATATGCCTTCTTTTCAGCAGCACATGACACATATACAAAAACTGACCACATATTAGGGCAGTGATGACAAACCTTTTAGAGATTGAGACTGAGTACCCAAACTACAACCCTCATGCTTCATGTGAGCCCCCTGCCTTACCCCAGACAGGAGAGGAAGCACTCCTACTAGGCTACTGAACAGAGGGACCAAACTGTGAGAAACGTCCTCAGGCACACATGGAGAGTGGGAAGTGAGCAGCCCCCTCCAATATGCTCTGGCACATGTGCCAGAGGTTTGCCAACATGGTTCTAGGGCATAAAAATTTCACAACTGTTGTGTTAGGGATGTTGTGGTTAAAAAAAAAGGAGGAGGATGGGAAAGATAGGGAAAGAAATGGGAAGGAAAGGGAAAGGAAGGTAGCCGGGTCACCCCAGCTCCAGTAGGGAAATTTAATCCAAGCTGAGCCCTTTAGAGGTAGACTAGGGTACAAAACAAAATCAGGCTAGACTTCAGGGATATTTAGCTGGGTTTATTTAGGGTTTAGGAAAAGGCTAGAGGTTAGATCCCCAAAGAAAGAAAAGGCACTCTGGGGAAAAGGCTCTCGCTCTTTCTGTAGAAAGGGTGCTCTTTCTGGGGGAAAGGGATGAAAATCCATGCTTCTCTCTTCTTTTATACTTTCTTAGACACCTCCCACAAAGGAAGTGGAATGTTTCTGAGGAAGCTGAGGTAGAGAGTCCTGGGAGATGTAGTTTCTCAGGGTTTAGAGCCATTCCAAAACACACACAACCAAATTCAGAAAAGCAGAAATAATAAATGCAACTTTTTCAGATCAGAATTCAATAAAAATTATAATCAATAAGAGCTCATGGAAAGGCAAATTTAAAATTAATTGGAAACTAAATCTAATTCATCAAAACAAGTGGGTCAAAGAACAAATCAGAAACCATCACCGATTTCATTCAAGAGAATGGCAATGTGAGGACAACATATCAAAATTTATGGATACACCTAAAACAGTACTCGGGGGAAATTTATCTCCCTGAATGCTTATATCAATGAATTGGGCATGCAGCTAAAAAAAAAAAAACTAGAAAAAGAACAACTTAAAAGTCCTCATTCAAGACTAAATTGGAAATTCTAAAAATCAAAGGAGAAATTAATACAATTTAAAGTAAAAGAACTATTGAGCTAATAAATAACACTAGGAGCTGGTTCTATTTTAAAAAAACAAATAAAATAGATAGAGTATTGGTTAATTTGATTTAAAAAAGAAAGAAGAGAATCAAATTATCAATATCAAAAATGAAAAGAGTGATTTTTACCTCAAATGAAGAGGAAATCAAAGCAATCACTAGAAGTTATTTTTTCCAATTAAATTACAATAAATCTGATAATCTAGGTGAAATGGATGAATATTTACAAAAACAAATTACCTAGATTAACAAAAGAGGAAACAGAATACTTAAATATTCTCATCAGAAAAAAAATTAAACACATCATCAATAACTCCTTAAGAAAAAATTCTTGGGGCCAAAATGGATTCACAAATGAACTCTATCAAACATTTAAAGAACAATTAATCCCAATACCATACAAATTATTTGGCAAAATAAACAAAGAAGAAGTCCTACTGAATTTATGACACAAATATGATGCTGATACCTAATCCAGGAAGACCAAAAAAAGAGAAAGAAAATTACAGACCAATTTCCCTAATGAACATTGATGCAAAAATCCTAAATAAAATGCTAGCAGACTACAGAAATATTTTGTGAGTGAAAAATCCCTTACCCCCCTTATTATGAGGATTAGATTTTAATGTTAGCAGTAGTGTTGAGTTAATCATAATTGTAATTCTAAGATAGTTAAATAATGTTAGCATAATAGGTCTTTTGTGATTGTTTTAGTATAAGTATTAGGGTTGAATTAAGTAAGATGACTGAATTAAGATATATTTAATCATTATTAGCATCAGCCTCAGTGTCAACCTTAGCCTTCAAATTTGCTATATCATGCACCATCAGCAATAATTATGTCTTGAACTTGTGATCCAATATACGTCATGAAGCCTGACCCTGGGTTCAAAGCCTGCTACCACCCAACACCACCCACTTATATCATTTCCATCACTAGTCCAGGCTCCCCCACTCCCCTCTTGTCTAACAAGTGACTTCTAAGTCATCATCAAATGACTTCTTCTACCAATAAGAATTATTTTCTAGTTGCCCTAACCAATGTTTATTGCTTCAATATTCCTCTATTTTTAGATGGGTATAACTATTGTCTTGGACTATTTTTATACTGGTATAAAAGTTGTCTAATTCTTTGGGGATAAAAGAAGTCCTCTCACAATGGTCAGGGTCTTTTGGTCTTGACCAGATGTCCAGCTTTATTGTGAGACTGGCTTTCTTGCAATAAGTCTTTTTCCTATTTTGCTTGGACTCAGTTTCTCTTATTTGACCTTTTATAAAGAGAATTTTTCCCATGATATCACAAGGATAATTCACTATGACCAGATGGATTTATACCAGGAATGCAAGGCTGGTTCAATATTAGAAAAACTGTCAGCATAATTGACCATATCAATAATCAAATTAACAGGAATTACATGATTATCTCAAGAGATGCATAAAAAGTCTTTGACAAAATACAATAACCATTCCTATTAAAAACTCTAGAAAGCTGAGGAATAAAAGGATCTTTCCTTAAAATAATAAATAATATTTATTGAAAACCATCAGCAAGTATCATCTGCAATGGGGATGTTAGAAATCTTACCAATAAGATCAGGAGTGAAGCAAGGATGCCCAGTATCACCACTATTGTTTAATATTGTACTAGAAATGCTAGCTGATGTGATTAGAGAAGAAAAAGAAATTGAAGGAATTAAAATAGGCAATGAGGAGACTAAACTATCACTCTTTGTGGATGATATGGTGGTGTCCTTAGAGAAACTTAGAAAATCAATTAAAAAGGTAGTGGAGATAATTAATAACTTTAGCAAAGTTGCAGGATACAAAATAAACCCATATAAATCCAGCATTTCTATATATTTCCATCAAAGTTCAGCAGCAAGAGTTAGAAAGAGAAGATCCATTTAAAATCACTCTAGAAAATATAAAATACTTGTGAATCTATTTGCCAAGACAAACACAGGAATTATATGAACACAATTACAAAACACTTTTCATGCAAATAAAGTTAGAGCTAAACAATTTTAAAAACATTAATTGTTCATGGGTTGGTCAAACTAATATAATAAAAATGACAATCTTACCTAATTTAATTTACTTATGCCATACCAATCAACCTACCAAAAAAACTATTTTATAGAACTAGAAAAAATAATAATAAAATTCCCATTTGGAAGAACCAAATGTCCAGAATGTCAAGAGAACTATTGAAAAAATGTGAACTAAAAATATGAACTAAAAAAATGTGAAGGATGGTGGCCTAGTGATACCATATCTTAAATTGTACTTATAAAGCAGTAATCATTGGAACAATCTGACACTGGCTAAGAAGTAGAAGAGTGGATCATAGATAAATGATCTCAACAATCTAGTGTTTGATAAACCCAAAGATCCCAGCTTTCAGGATGAGAACTCAATATTTGACCAAAAAAATGCTGGGAAAATTGGAAAATAATATGGCAAAAATTAGGTTTAGATCAGTATCTCACTCCCTATTCCAAAATAAGGTCAACATGGCTATATTATTTAAACATAAAGAATGATATTATAAGTAAATTAGGAGAACATAGAATAGTTCACCTTTCAGATCAATGGAGAAGGGAAGAATTTATGACCAGGCAAGAGACAGAGAACATTACAAAATGTAGAATAAATAATTTTAATTATATTAATAAAAAGGTTTTGTAAAAACAGAACAAATGCAACAAGGATTAGGGAAACAATAAACTGGGAACATACTTTATAACAAATCTCTCTGATCAAGGTCTCATTTCTCAAATATATAAAGAACTTAGTCAAATTTAAAAGAATCCAATTCATTCCCCAACTGATAAATGGTCAAAGGATAAGAATAGGCAGTTTTCAGATGAAGAAATCAGAGCTATCAATAATCATATGAAAAAAAAATGTTCTAAATCACTCTTGATTACAGAAATGCAAATTAAAAGAACTCTATGGTACCCCTTTACACCTATCATATTAGCCAATATGACAGTAAAGGAAAATGATAAATGTTGGAGGGAATATGGCAAAATTGGGACACTGAAACATTGTTGGTGGAGTTGTGAACTGATCAAACCATTCTCAAAGGCATTTTGGAATTGCCCAAAGGGCTATAAAAGAATGCATATCTTTTTGATCCAGTAATACCATTAATAGACTTGTATTCCAAAGCAATAAAAAAAATGAGGATGGACCTGTTTGTACAAAAATATTTATAGCTTTGTGGTGGCAAAGAATTGGAAACTAAAAGGGTGTCCCTCAATGGATGAATTAACTGTGGTATATGATGGGGATGGAATACTATTGTGGCATAAGGAAGGATGAACAGGATATTTCAGAAAGAGCTAGAAAGACCTACATGAACTGATGCAGAGTGAAATAAGCAGAACCAGGAGAACATTGTACACAGTAACAGCAATATTGTGGAATGACCAACTGTGATAGACTTTGCTACTAACAGCAATATAATGATCCAGAACAATTCTGAGGGACTTATGAAAAAGAATGCTCTCCACCCCCAGAGAAAGAACTGTTGGAGTAAGAGTAGATGGAAGCATATGATTTGGCACTTATTTATTTGGTTATATGTTTTAGGATCTGAGTTTTATAAGATTATTTGCTTACAAAAATGAATAATATGGAAATGTTTTGTGTAATAACACATGTATGACCCAGACTGAATTACTTGCCAGCTCTGGGAGTGGGGAGGGAAGGAGGCAATATGGATCATATAACTTGAGAAAACTCATGTGGAAATTTGTTATTAAAATAAAAAATAAATTATTTAGATGATAATATTTTTATCATAAGGCTATTGAAATCTTAGACTTGTCTTCTGAAAATTACCCATTTATAGACTTTGGCCACTTACCAGTTGGGAAATGGTATGTAAAGCGCTTCATAAACTTTCAACTACATAAATGTTTTCTCTTATTACTATTGTCCTTGTGGTATAGCCCCAGTACCATCCCTCAAAGTTCTGATGAATTATTTCAGTTACAACTCACAATGACAGTGTAAAGCTCATGAGACTTGTGGTCTAGTGTCAAGGGAGTTGGCTCCCCCACCAATGAGATCCTGACTTTTCTGAAGTTTTGAAGTATTTGGCTGAATCATGTGGACAGGATATTTCTGCAGAGAATTTAGGTTATGGGTCATTCGAACAAATGCGTCATAAGGCATAGAAATGGGCTTTCTTCCTTCCCTAGAGATCAATGAGCAGAAACGTCAGAGTGGACTGCATGATCCTCACCTCCTCCTTCCCATTAAAAAAAAAAAAAGAGTTTCGTTGTGTCCTCAGACAAGATGTCTTTAGTCGTCAAAACCTCCATCTGTGCCATGGGCAAGACGGCACGTTCTTTGTGTGAAATGTGTGTTTTTAAAATGCCATTTGGCACTGACACACAAAAACCGCAGAAATTAGCTTAGAAAAAAGGTCCTTAGAAACGTGGCTATTGACGTCCTTTAAGGGTAGGCAAAGTTGACTCATGAAAACGCCTCCTAAGAGACATACTTCCTCTAACTCCAACCATCTATCACACGATTGAGGATACACGTGGTTTCGATTTTTAGTCTTGTCCTCCAGAAATTTTTTAGTTTGTTTTTTTTCTTGCAGAAAATGTATTCATAATACAAAGTGTTCCTTGGCTTCATAAATCCACAAGATGAGAATTCTTTTTTTTTTTTTTTTGTAAAATGGGAGGTTAAAAGGAATTCCCAGTATGGAAACTCTCTGTACCCAAATATTTTCAACTTACAGTATTGGGGTTTTGCTTGAGATCTGTTGAGAAGTTAAGGGACTTATCCATGGTCAAATTGCCAGTAGATATAAGGGACAAGATTTGAATCTTGGTTTTTGTGACTTTTCTAATCGCTATACCTCATTGCCTCTCTTAATCAAAATATGTACGAAGTGCTCATAATATATAATATAACTTTATGCAAAATTATAGGGTCATTTAGATTTAGAGCTGGAAGGGACTTTAGAAGCATTTAGTCTAGGGGTTCTTAAATCCAAGGAGTCTAGGGATAGACTTTAGTGAAGCATCATGAACTTAAATGGGTAAAACATACATTCTAATTTTCACTAACTTTTGGGTTCCTTTGTAATCCTATGTATTTTATTTTAAACATTTAAAAACATGGTTCTAGGGCAGCTAAGTAACTCAGTGGATAAAGCATCAGCTCTGGAGTGGGGAGGAGAGTAGGTTCAAGTCTGGTCTCAGTACTTCCTATCTGTATGGCCCTGGGCAAGTCACTTAACCTCTATTGCCTAGTCCTTGCTGCTCTTCTGTCTTAGAACTGACACTAAGACAGAAGATAAGGGTTTAAAAAAATAACATAGTTTTGAGAAAGGGTCCATCATTTTCAACAAAAGGGTTTGGGATACAAAAGAGGTTAAAAAACCCTAATCTACTCCAACTCTCTCCTTAAAAAACAAGGAAATTGAGGCACAGAATTATTAAATGTTTTGTCCAGAGTCACATAGCTAGTAGTTGAGAAAGTCATGACTAGAACTCAGGTCCTCTCACTCATCATCTACTGTTCTTTTTCCTATGAAGAAATAAATTAGAGAGTGACCATTTTCAGAGTGATTCATAATTTTACCAAAAAAGATTTGTAATAACATTATTTTAAAAAGTAAGCTCCCATTGTGCATTTAAAATATAGTTCAGACTTCCGGGTAATCATGGCTGCAATCTAGACGCCACACACTTCCTCTCCCCAGCACCGAACGAAATAGAATATATCAAAGGAGCATAAAAATCACCTTTGGTGGAACAGGACTCCCCAGTATCCCACAGAGGTGAAGGTACATGGGGCTTGAACATTTCCACACTATAATAAGAAGGAGGAAAAGCTTGCACAGAAAAGTGAACTGAGCCTCCCTTCCCCCACCCCACCTCCCCCACCAAAACAGAGTGAGCTACCTGAGCGCTCACCGGGACAGCGAGTGAGTGGGGAACGTCTCTGTCTGGGGGGGGGGGGCACTCCAGGGTCCTTGGGATCTGGGGACTGCCAGGAAAAAACGTCTCAGGGCGGTTTCACTGGAGAACCCGGCACTGATCACGGGGGTCAGCGGAGCTGTACTTGGGGTGGTTGCGCTGAACATCTCCACGGAGCTAAACACCAGGGGAGGACCACGCGCTGATTATCTAGGCTAGGCTGAACACCTGGGCAGTGTGGCTGTGATCAGGGACCCAGCTCTCTAAGAAACCTTGGAGGCTGGGAAGAACTAGTCTGAAGCAACCTAAATTCACAGAAAAACCGCCCATATAACCCAGACCCCAGACCAAAAAGGAAAGGGGAATAAAACCACCAAAGGGATGGCTCACATGGTTCAAAATCAAGCCTCCAGGAAGAAAGGGGAAAAAATGACTATTGAAAACTTTTATGGTGGAAGTACCCAAGGAAAAGAGGAGAATGAGGAGGAAACCCCAAAAAAAATCAGAACCCGCCTCCCAAAATGGAAACTATCAACAAGCTCTGGAAGATCTCAAACTGGAACTTATCCAAAAGATGGAAACCTGGAAAGAAAAATGGGAGAAAGAAATCAGCAGTCTGACAGATAAGACTGCTCAATTGGAAAAAGAGCTTGAAGCATCCAATAGAAGGGCAGACAAAGCTGAAAAGCAAAACCAGTCCCTAACGACCAGAATCAAGCAACTCGAAGAAAGTGAGATGACAAAACAGTAAGAATCAATAAAGCAAACCCAAAAAATTAATGAATTAGAAGAAAACATAAAATATCTCACTGAGAAGGTCACCAATCTGGAAAACAGAGGGAGAACAGAAAACCTCCGAATTATCGGTCTCCCAGAAAAAACAGAGATAAACAATAAACTCGATATTATTCTACAGGAGATTATAAAAGAAAATTGCCCCCACGTTCTGGAGCAAGGGGGCAAAATAGAAATAGAAAGGATTCATAGATCACCCTCTATACTAAATCCCCAAAAGACAACCCCTAGGAATGTAATTGCCAAATTCAAGAGCTTCCAAGAAAAGGAGAAAATTCTACAAGAAGCCAAGAAGAGGAGCTTCAGATATAAGGGGGCTCCCATAAGGATCACACACGACTTAGTGGCTAACACACTAAGAGACCGCAAACCATGGAACACGATATTTAGAAAGGCAAGAGATCTGGGTCTCCAACCAAGAATCAACTACCCAGCAAACCTGACTATATACTTCCAGGGGAAAGTATGGGCATTCAACAAAATAGAAGATTTCCAAGCATTTGCTAAGAAAAGACCAGAACTTAATGGAAAATTTGATATCCAAGCACAGAAAGCAAGAGAAACATGAAAAGGTAAATATGAAAGAAAGGGAAAAGTAGATAAATCTTATCTTTTTCTTTAAGTCAAACTCTCTTCTATAAGGACTACATTTACATCAAATTATATATATTAATATGTGGGGAAAATGTTTTGTGTAACTCTCAAAAATTGTATGCACCATAAGAGTAGTTAGAAGAAACATGCATATGGGTAGCTCAGTGGATTGAGAGCTAGCCCTAGAGATGGGAGGTCCTAGGTTCAAATCTGGCCTCAGACACTTCCCAGCTGTGTGACCCTGGGCAAGTCACTTGACCCCCATTGCCTAGCCCTTACCACTCTTCTGCCTTGGAGCCAATACACAGTATTGACTCCAAGATGGAAGGTAAGGGTTTAAAAAAAAAGAAGAAGAAGAAACATGCATAGGGAAAGATTGGGGCATTAAGAAGATTTGGGGAAAGTGGGGGAAAAGAAAGGAAAAGGGAGGAGGGAACCGTCGATAATACTAAGACTTACTTCAAGAAATAGGGGGGGTCTTAATAGAATAATCTTTCCCATATAAAGATACACATGGGAAGGGGAGGGGAAGAACTCTCATATGAGAAGGAGAGGAAGAGAGCATGAAGTGGAATTACTTAAACCTTACTCTCAGTGAAATCAAATCCGAGAGGGAAGAACATCTAGATCCAGTGGGATCCTGAATTCTATCTTATCCATTAGAGCAAAAAAGAAAGGAAAATTAAGCAGGGGGAGGGGGGGAGGGAGTATAAAAAGGGAGGGAAGGAGAGGGGGGAGGGGAAGGGAGCATAAAAAGGGAGGGGCTAGAAAGGGAAGCATCTCAAGGGAGGGGACTAGGGGGACTGACCTAAAGTAAATCACTGGTTCAAAAGGAGAAAGCTAAAGAAGAAAGGTCAGAACTAGGGGAAGATATCAAAATGCCAGTGAATCCACAAATCACAATCATAACTTTGAACGTGAATGGGATGAACTCACCCATAAAACGTAGACAAATAGCAGATTGGATTAGAACCCAAAACCCTACCATATGTTGTCTTCAAGAAACACATATGAGATGGGTTGATACTCACAAGGTTAGAATTAAAGGTTGGAGTAAGACCTTTTGGGCCTCAACTGATAGAAAGAAGGCAGGAGTTGCAATCATGATATCTGACAAAGCCAAAGCACAAATAGACCTGATCAAAAGGGATAGGGAAGGTAAATATATTCTGCTAAAAGGGAGTATAGACAATGAGGAAATATCACTAATCAACATGTATGCACCAAATGGTATAGCATCCAAATTTTTAATAGAGAAACTAGGAGAATTGAAGGAGGAAATAGACAGTAAAACCATATTAGTGGGAGACTTGAACCAACCACTATCAAATTTAGATAAATCAAACCAAAAAATAAACAAGAAAGAGGTAAAAGAGGTGAATGAAATCTTAGAAAAATTAGAGTTAATAGACAAATAGAGAAAAATAAATAGGGACAAAAAGGAATACACCTTCTTTTCAGCACCACATGGCACATTCACAAAAATAGATCATACACTAGGTCATAGAAACATGGCACTCAAATGCAGAAAAGCAGAAATAATAAATGCAGCCTTTTCAGATCACAAGGCAATAAAAATATTGATCGGCAAGGGTACATGGAGAGCCAAATCAAAAATTAATTGGAAATTAAATAATATGATACTCCAAAATCATATAGTTAGAGAAGAAATCATAGAAACAATTACTAATTTCATTGAAGAAAATGACAGCAAAACATCCTTTCAAACCTTATGGGATGCAGCCAAGGCAGTACTTAGAGGAAAATTCATATCCCTGAGTACATATATTAACAAATTAGGGAGGACAGAGATCAAGGAATTGGAAATGCAAATCAAAAACTTGAGAACAAACAAATTAAAAACCCCCAGAAGAAAACCATACTAGAGATCCTAAAAATTAAGGGAGAAATTAATAAAATCGAAAGTGACAGAACTATTGAGCTAATAAACAAGACTAGAAGCTGGTACTTTGAAAAAAACAGACAAAATAGACAAAGTACTGGTTAATCTAATTAAAAAAAGGAAAGAAGAAAGGCAAATTAACAGCATCAAGGATGAAAAGGGGGATCTCACCTCCAATGAAGAGGAAATTAAGGAAATCATTAAAAACTACTTTGCCCAACTATATGTCAATAAATATACCAACCTAGGCGATATGGATGAATATTTACAAAAATATAAATTGCCTAGACTAACAGAAGAAGAAATAGTTTTCTTAAATAATCCCATATCAGAAAAAGAAATCCAACAGGCCATCAAAGAACTTCCTAAGAAAAAATCCCCAGGGCCTGATGGATTCACCAGTGAGTTCTATCAAACATTCAGAGAACAGTTAATCCCAATACTATACAAACTATTTGACATAATAAGCAAAGAGGGAGTTCTACCAAACTCCTTTTATGACACAAACATGGTACTGATTCCAAAACCAGGCAGGTCAAAAACAGAGAAAGAAAACTATAGACCAATCTCCCTAATGAATATAGATGCAAAAATCTTAAATAGGATACTAGCAAAAAGACTCCAGCAAGTGATCAGAAGGGTCATCCACCATGATCAAGTAGGATTTATACCAGGGATGCAGGGCTGGTTCAACATTAGGAAAACTATCCACATAATTGACCACATCAACAAGCAAACCAACAAGAACCACATGATTATCTCAATAGATGCAGAAAAAGCCTTTGATAAAATACAACACCCATTCCTACTAAAAACACTAGAAAGCATAGGAATAGATGGGTCATTCCTAAAAATAATAAAACAGTATATATCTAAAACCATCAACTAATATCATCTGCAATGGGGATAAACTAAATCCATTCCCATTAAGATCAGGAGTGAAACAAGGATGCCCATTATCACCTCTATTATTTGACATTGTATTAGAAACACTAGCAGTAGCAATTAGAGAAGAAAAAGAAATTGAAGGCATTAAAATAGGCAAGGAGGAGACCAAATTATCGCTCTTTGCAGATGACATGATGTTCTACTTAAAGAATCCTAGAGATTCAACCAAAAAGCTAATCGAAATAATCAACAACTTTAGCAAAGTTTCAGGATACAAAATAAACCCACATAAGTCATCAGCATTTCTATATAATTCCAACACAGCTCAGCAGCAAGAACTAGAAAGAGAAATCCCATTCAAAATTACCTTAGACAAAATAAAATACTTAGGAATCTATCTCCCGAGACAAACACAGGATCTATATGAACACAACTACAAAACACTTTCCACACAACTAAAACTAGACTTGAACAATTGGAAGAACATTAAATGCTCATGGGTAGGACGAGCCAATATAATAAAAATGACCATCCTACCCAAACTCATCTATATATTTAGTGCCATACCCATGGAACTTCCAAAATTTTTTTTTTTACTGATTTAGAAAAAACCATAACAAAGTTCATTTGGAAGAACAAAAGATCAAGGATATCCAGGGAAATAATGAAAAAAAAATACAAAGGAAGGAGGTCTTGCAGTCCCAGATCTCAGACTATATTATAAAGCAGCAGTCATCAAAACAATTTGGTACTGGCTAAGAGACAGAAAGGAGGATCAGTGGAATAGACTAGGGGCAAGCAACCTAAGCAAGACAGTATATGACAAACCTAAAAACCCCAGCTTTTGGGACAAAAATCCACTATTTCATAAAAACTGCTGGGAAAATTGGAGAACAGTGTGGGAAAGATTAGGTTTAGATCAACACCTCACACCCTACACCAAGATAAATTCAAAATGGGTGAATGACTTGAACATAAAGAAGGAAACTATAAGAAAATTAGGCAAACACAGAATAGCATACATGTCAGACCTTTGGGAAGGGAAAGACTTCAAAACCAAGCAAGAATTAGAAAGAGTTACAAAATGCAAAATACATAATCTGGATTACATCAAATTAAAATGTTTTTGTACAAACAAAACCAACGTAACTAAAATCAGAAGGAAAACAACAAATTAGGAAAAAATCTTCATAGAAACCTCTGACAAAGGTTTAATTACTCATAAAGAGCTAAATCAATTGTACAAAAAATCAAGCCATTCTCCAATTGACAAATGGGCAAGGGACATGAACAGGCACTTCTCAGCCAAAGAAATCAAAACTATTAATAAGCACATGAAAAAGTGTTCTACATCTCTTATAATCAGAGAGATGCAAATCAAAACAACTCTGAGGTATCACCTCACACCTAGCAGATTGGCTAACATGACAGCAAAGGAAAGTAATGAATGCTGGAGGGGATGTGGCAAAGTAGGGACATTAATTCATTGCTGGTGGAGTTGTGAACTGATCCAACCATTCTGGAGGGCAATTTGGAACTATGCCCAAAGGGTGATAAAAGACTGTCTGCCCTTTGATCCAGCTATAGCACTGCTGGGTTTGTACCCCAAAGAGATAATAAGGAAAAAGACTTGTACAAGAATATTCATAGCTGCACTCTTTGTGATGGCCAAAAATTGGAAAGCAAGGGGATGCCCATCAATTGGGGAATGGCTGAACAAATTGTGGTACATGTTGGTGATGGAATACTATTGTGTTAAAAGGAATAATAAAGTGGAGGAATTCCATGGAGACTGGAACAACCTCCAGGAAGTGATGCAGAGCAAAAGGAGAAGAACCAAAAAAACATTGTACACAGAGACTGATACATTGTGGTACAATCGAAGGTGATGGACTTCTCCATTAGTGTCAATGCAATGTCCCTGAACAATCTGCAGGGATCCAAAAAATACTACCCACAAGCAGAGGATAAACTGTGGGAGTAAAAACACCGATGAAAAGCAACTGCTTGACTACAGGGTTGGAGGGGATATGACTTAGGAGAGACTCTAAATGAACACTATAATGCAAATTCCAACAACAGGGAAATGGGTTCGAGTCAAGAACACATGTGATAACCAATGGAATCTTGTGTCGGCTATGGGAGAGGGAAAGGTGGTGGGAGGGGGGGAAGGAAGGAAAAGAAAATGATCTTTGTTTCCAGTGAATAATGTATGGAAATGACCAAATAAAATAATGTTTAAAATTAAAAAAAATAAAATAAAATAAAATATAGTTCAATTAATATAAAACTTTTCCAAGAACTTATCTCTAGTGTAAATAGAGGCACAGTTAAAATGAATAATAAAAATTTTGCAATTGTCAATTCACTGTACTCCAATGGTGTGTGCACACATACACTAATCTGTTTGCACTATGTACCACTTGGTAACTGAGAATACTCATGGAGTTCAGGCACTCCAAGAAGTATGTCTGGGAAGACCAAGTTCTCTTTATCTTCTTCTAGAGTGGTTTTGGCAAGGAGCTGAAAAGTTAACTAGGAGAACCTACCTCATTCTCCCGAAGCATCAGGAGTAGGGGATGAGGAAGAATAGCAACCCAAAAAGAAGACAACAAGCTTAGCAAGGAGAGGAGGAGTTGGGGAAACTTCAGATCTTGAACCATCACAGTTGAGAGTTAATGGGAAGTCATAATTCATTACAGGCGACTGTGGCTCAGTGTTTAAGAGTACTACAGCAGGGTAGGGGGCAGGTAGATAGCTCAGTGGATTAAGAGATGGGAAGTCCTGGGTTCAAATCCTACCTCAGATACTTCCTAGGTATGTGACCCTGGGCAAGTCACTCAACCCCTATTGTCTAGCCCTTACTACTCTTCTACCTTAGAAACAATACTTAGTATCCATTCTGAGATGGAAGGTAAGGATTAAAAAAAAAAATAATACTGGATCTAGAGTCATTATAGTCCTTGAGTTCAAATCCAGCTTTGGACATTTCATGGGCAAGTCACTTAGTCTCTGTATATCTAGGAGGCAACTGGGTTGCTCAATGGAAAGAGTGTTGAGCCTAGAGTCAAGAAGACTTAAGTTCAAATCCAACCTCAGAACCTTCCTAGGCTTGTGACCATGAGCAAGTCACTTAACCTCTGCCTAACAAAAGGATCTATTGGAGAAATAAGTGGCAAACCACTCCAGTATCCTTGCCAAAAAAATCCTATAGATAGCTATGGTCCATGGTGTCACAAAGAATCTGATACAACTGAGCAACTGAAGAACAAGGTCATTGTCAAGGTCTATTTTTCACCTTGGACTAAACTTCCAGTGCAATACTTTTCACCAAATATCCAGATGAGACTATTAGAGACAACAAATGGAAGACATTAGTCAATTGTCCATAAAAAGGACCCCAAGTGAAGAGAGTTCAGAGATAAAGTTGAGAATCAAGCACCCACTCTCCTCCCCACCATATTCAGTTTCCAACTCTTGTCATTCTCTCTAGCAAATGTCTCCCTTCTCTCCACTTACACAGTCAGCATTCACTGTGTAATTCATTGCTTCACTGCCGATAGCAACAATCTTTCAATTGTTCTCCCTGCTTCCAGGCTGTTCCCTCTCTGAAGAGCTTATTTGACCATGTCATTCCTCTGCTTGAGAAGCTTCAGGTGCTCCCTGTTGTTTAAAGGATAATAATAACAGCTAGAATTTCCATAGCACTTTTGCTGAGCACTTCTTATGTATTATCTCATTTGATCCTCCTAACAAGCTTGGGAGGTAGGTGGTAGTAGTAGTAGTAGTAGTAGTAGTAGTAGTAGTAGTAGTAGTAGTAGTAGTAGTAGTAGTAGTAGTAGTAGTAGTACCAGTTCCATTTTACAGATAAGGAAACCAAGGTTGAGAGAAGCCAAGGGTCACATAGCTAGTACTCAAGACAGGATTTGAATTTAGATCTTCCTGAATGCATTGTTCAGTCCACTATGTCACATAGCTGTCTGATAAAATACAAAATCTTTTTGGCATTTAAAGCCCTTCACAATTAGCTCCAACATCATCCCAAACTACATACTTTTTAATCCTTCTCATACTGTCAACATCTTCTCTTTCTCTCTCATCTCTACCATGGGTTGCCATGGGAAATGTGTCCATCTCTTTCTCATGGGATAGAGATAGAAGAAATGGGGGAGATGGGTAAAAGGGGGGGTTTAATGGCCTCATAGGTTGAATCTCACTTCCCCATTTATTTGTATTTACTTGATTTATACCTATTATTTACTTAGATGCATTCACACTGTTTTCCAGCATGTAACATAAGCTCTTTGAGAATGAGTACTATTTATTTTTGTCTTTTTCCCCAATCATCCAGCAGAGTGCCTGTATCAAAGAAGGCTCCTGATAAATGCTTATGGATTGATTAATTGATTAAAATGGAGAATGTTTGAAGATGGGGAATAGATGTAAAAATAATTTTATGCTTTTATAGTCCTTTGTAAACATTATCTTATTTTACCATCACATCACTGGGTTTATTTTTATTCCCTTACATTTTGGGGAGGCTAATTTACTATAACTAAGATTCCTTAGTACACCAAGATGGGGAGAGGACTGAAACAGATCAAGAGTGGAGCCCTTGATCCCCTTAGTGACTTCTAAATTCCCTTCCAAGGGTCTCTAGGTAGCACAGAGGATAGAGCACCAATTCTGGAGTTGGGAGGACCTGGGTTCAAATTTGTTCTCAGACACTTCCTAGCTGTGTGACCTGGTTAAGTCACTTAACCCTTATTGTCTAGCCCTTGTCATTTTTCTGTCTTAGAACTGATACTAAGATAGAAGATAAGAGGTTTTTTTAAGTTTTTAATTAATTCCCTTCCAATATAATCTCTAGGATTATATGTTTTCCAGATCCACAATAAGAAATTAGAACTCACAAAGTAAACAACAAACTTTTTAGATAATGAGAATAATAATTAGATTATAAACTCTTTGCCAGCAAGATCATCTTTTACTGTTTTGCATCTCCATGATTCTTGGCACATAGTAGTGACAGGTTTTATTATTGATTTAGGAATTATTATTAATTGATAAGCACAGTGACTTAAGTGAAACTTATTGGTTGAGCTGATTTCTTAGTAAGATAATCTCCGCTATTAATTGACTTAATAGCTAAGTTAAGTCAAATTTGAAATTTAGAATTAATGTCAAGCTAATCATTTAGATATAATATACTCATGTAAGCAGATAGTCACATTAATCATCTAAGTACAAGAATGGATATCAAAGTGGCTGGGTGTCAAAATCCCTGGATTCCCCTGCCATCCACAACTCCTCTCTTCCACTCTTTTGAAACTCTCCCTTAGCTTGCTAGCTAATGACCCCTCCCTTTTGAAATGCTCTTCCTTCCCTCCTTTCTTTATAAGCCAGCCACAAATTGGTCAATGGGATGGAAATTTCCTGTTCCAAGGAAGACTTTGGAGCTTCTTTTCCAGGGGACTATCAAAACTGCCTTTCCCAAATAGGATCATCCCACGATGGACATATCCTCTAATCCAATCCCATGTTAGGATGTCAATAGCCCCACCTTAGATGCATCTCCATCCCCAGGATGCCCATTGCTCAGTTTGTTTTTGTGATTTGAATGTAACCCTGGGTTTTGTTCCTCTTTTTCCCTATTAAAAGATCATGTTAGGGGGCAGCTGGGTAGCTCAGTGGATTGAGAGCCAGGTCTAGAGACGAGAGGCCCTAGGTTCAAATCTGGCCTCAGACACTTCCCAGCTGGGTGACCCTGGTCAAGTCACTTGACCCCCATTGCCTAGCCCTTACCACTCTTCTGCCTTGGAACCAATACACAGTATTGACCACAAGATGGAAGGTAAGGGTTTAAAAAAAAAAAAAGATCATGTTGGTGCTCATGCTCAGGTCTCAGCCCAAATTGGCTGTCTTCAGACCCACTGACCCTGCATGCTTTGTGCACTCCCTGACAAAGGCAATGTGCTCAGAATTTCTGTTCTCCCAGTAGTTTTTGTCTTTGCAGAAGACACTTAATAAATGTTTGTTGAGTTATTGGTTGTTTGAATAACAATAATGTAAACGATAAAGCTTTATGGTTTACAAATAGCATAACATATATTATCTGATTTGCTCTTCTTAACAATCCAGTGAAGTAAACAGTGAAAAGTTTATTATCTCTCATTTATATAGGAGAGGAAATCTAGGGAACTACCCATACCCTGGATGCTCGAAGTCTAACACTGAAAAGAAACAGGGTCAGAGAACTGAAATGGTTTGCTTGAACTCATGTAGCCAGTAAATGGCCAAGCCAACGGGGAAAACCCAGAGTTTCTGTGAGCCAAATCCAGTGATGTTTCTCCAGCACTGCAGCTGGATATGTGGGGTTTTGCCTCCAAAGTCACCCATCATTTTCTCTCAGCTCTGAGCTCTCTGCAGCAACTCCCTGGCACCACAGGAGCCCGGAGAAGGAGAGAGGGAGCAGCTTGGGGCCAGCTGAGGGGCAAGGTCCCTCCAGCTTCACCACTTTGTCTTAATTCTTCCTCCTATGGAGCCAACTGGGATCCCATGGAGAGAATGAGAGGAATCAGCCAAGGCACTAATGCCATTAGAATGTTCCAATTGTCTGAGCCCCCACTACCTGATGGCACATGAATATGCAGTGATAGGATTACAGCCATGTAATCCAACCCAGATAATGCTTTGCATAGAGAGGTACTGAGCAACTGCTGAGAGCCATGCCTGCCGGCTGCCTCTGCTGAGGATGTTTCCTTGGAGGGATGAGACCTTATGGCACAAGGCAGCACCAGTGGCTGGCTAGCTTCAAGTATTTAAAGGTCTATGGACGAGGGATTAGCCTTGTTCTGCTTGGCTCTGAAGGGCAGACTTAGAAGCAACCAGGATAATTGGCAAAAGGGCAAATTTAGGCTTGTCGCCGGGAAACACTTCCCAGTAAAGCAATCCGAATGTGGAATGGGCTACCTTTGTTGTTGCTGTTGTTCAGTCGTTTTTCAGTGGCATCCAACTCTTCTTGACCTTACTTGGCATTTTCTTGGCAAAGATACTACAGCAGTTTGCCATTTCCTTCTCTAGCTCATTTTACAGTTCAGAAAATGGAGGCAACCACAATTAAGTGACTTGCCCAGGGTCACATAACTAAGAAGTGTCTGAGGCCAGATTTGAACTCAGGAACATAAGTCTCCAGGCCAGGTACTTTATCCGCTGCACCACCTACCTGCCCCCATGGGATAGCTTCAAAGGTTGCAAATACCCCCTTGAAATCTCCAAGTAAATGCTAGATGGCCACTTGCCAACTAAGTTGTGCATATGGGTTGGCATAGAAGACTTCCAAATTCCTTTCTTTTTTTTTAACCCCTACCTTCTATCTTAGAATCAATAATAAGTGTTGGTTCCAAGGCAGAAGAGTAGTAAAGACTAGGCAATGGGAGTTAAGTAACTTGCCCAAGTTCACACAACTGAGGAGTATCTGAAGTCAAATTTGAACCCAGGACTCTGGCTTTGAATAAAGCCAGCTTTTACTCTGTACCTATGGTTCTATTGGTTCAATACTCATCAGAAGATGAATAAAATGTTCCAATGAACTTATGCAATGGATTGCCCATCCAGTTGTCTCATAAGTGGTGCATGGGGTCCATTTGCTTTTTTTCTGCAAAAATTAACAATAATAGTTTATTTTTAGTTTTGCAAAGCACTTCATATATGTTAACTATTTAATCCCCACAACTATCCTGTGAGGGAGGTACTATTATTATCCTCATTTTACAGATGAGGAAACTGAGGCAAAAAGCAGTTAAAGTGACTTGCCCAGGGTCACTAAGTGTATGATGAAAGATTCAAATTCTGGTTTTCCTGACTCCAAATCATGCATTCTATCCACTGTGACACCCCATAGATGCCCCTTATGGCAGGCTACTCCCTTCAGAGGTATCGTAGATCTCATTGAGGAGGTTTTACCGGTGTTTTTGAACTTAATGTGTTGAGCTCAGTACCATCCACAAACTGGAAGACTGTATGGTTTCCCTCTCTACTGGGACAATGCCCATGACAACCTTTGCAGCATTGATGGACATCTTTGGCAAGCATGCCTACCTGCTTAATATGTTTTTGTACTGGCTGTGCCCTTCCCCTCCTCCAATGACTATAACATACTTTGTTCTCACCTCTGCCCCTTAGCATCCAGAGTTTCCTATAGAACTCAGCTCAATTGTCACCTTTTACATGAAGTCTTTCCTAGTCTCCCCAGCTGCTAAAATCACCATGTACTATTTTGTATAAGAAGCATTAGGTTGAAAAGGAGATCCTGGGTTCAAATCCAGCCTCAGATACTCCCTAGCTGTGTTACCCTGGGCAAGTCACTTAAACCCAATTGCCTAGCCCTTATCAAACTCTGTCTTGGAATCAAAACACAGATGGAAGGTAAAGATTTTTCCAAAAACAAAGCACCTAAGTGGCACTGCTGTTTAGGAAGACCTGAGTTCAAATCCTACCACAGGTATTTACTAGTTGTCTGAGCAAATCACTTAATTTCTGTCTACCTCAGTTTCTTTAACTATAAAGCAGGGATAATAATAGCACCTACCTCTGCTTTGCAAACTTTAAAGTGCTCTATACATGACATTATTATATATATTTGCATATACCTATAAATGTAGGCAGAATATGAGCTCCCTTAGGGCAGGGGCTATTTTCCTTTTGATCTGTATTATCAGTACCCAGGACAGTGCCTGGCACACTTTAGATAGTTAATGGTGACTGGTCAATGGATATTAACAATCAGAGACTGTTAAGCAATAACCTGATAAGATGCAAAGTTTGCTTCTATGGAGGAATCTTAAATGATTTTAACAAATAAGGAGACTCTTTGCTCAAGCAGACCCTTCAAGGCTTCCTTTTGCTCTCTTGAGCTAAATGTTTGTGACAGATTAAAAGCTGCAAATTGGAAATGGAGATCGGGACGCCTACAAACAGGCACCTTGGAAACAGTGAAAAGCAACAGCCTGACAACAAGGATGGCGTTAGGGAAATTATGAAAAATCAGCATCAAGACTGTGAAAGCTCAGCATTGTGGGACTATTTCAGCGAGGTTGGTAGCACCTGAGCTCATCACTATATTTTTGCATAGTGCAATAATGGATGTCCATGATGATCACCAGAAGTGTGACTAGGGTGGGGCAACCAATACTTTGCTCTACGTCACCCAAATTTGGGGAAGTTGGCAGGATTTATACTCCTTCAGCAGTTTAGGAACAGGTGAGCCTAGCACCTAGTTAGCAAGAATAAAATCAGTCAAAATTGGAAACTACCAGATGAGGTTTCCTCTCCACAGTTGTTGTACCCCCAAATAAATTCTTCCCCAACCAGCCCAGCATATTTTAAAGCTTGTGATATGTACTAAAATTGTTTGATGGTTACCAGCCTCCTAATTGAACTTCTTTTCTCAAGCCTCTCCCCTCTCCAATCCATCTTTCAGATAGCTGCCAAATGGATTTTCTTTATTTTTTTCCAAACCCTTACCTTCCATTTGGAATCAATATTGTGTATTGGTTTCAAGGCAGAAAAGCTGTAAGGGCTGGGCAATAGGGGTTAAGTGATGTAGCTAGAAGTGTCTAAGAGACTAGATTTGTTGGTTATCTTTAAGTATGTCTGACCATGTCACCCACCCTCCCTCAATCCCTACTCAATAAACTTCAGGCGCTCCCAATTACCTCTAGGATAAAAAAGATACACCCTTATTTGGTATTTAGAGTCCTTCATAACCTGACCCCAACCTACCTTTCCAATTATATTACACATGCCTCCATGCTATAGTACAGCCACACTGACCTTACTATTCCTCACATACAATATTCCATATCCCACCTCCATGAGTCTGTATCCTCCCAGTCTAGAAAGTGCATCCTTCTCACACTGACCTCTCAAATTCTTTAGTATCCTTTAAGGTTTCAGCTCAAGTGCTACCTTCTACATGAGGTCTTTTTTTGCCTGTGAATCTCCAGCACCTACTAAACTGCCTGGTACCTAGCAGGTGCTTAGTAAATGAATTTTGATTAACTAATTTGAGAAAAGGTTGAAACGTGTTCAATATGTTTTGTTTAAGAAAGCAGAGAAGCATATGCTGCTCTTGGGAGATTCCCATGCAAAATGATTGACATTTGAAAAATTGTTTTAAAGACTGATGCTTGGATGGGGCATGAGGTATCACTGTAGTAAGTCTCAGTACGCAAGCAAGGGGAGACTACAAATGTTCAATGGCTGCTTGGGAAAGTATAGCATGATATGTGATGGTGGAATGATGAGATGATTACTCCTATGATCTGGCATTGGATCTCAGAAGCCATCTGATCCAGCCTGCCCATTTAACAGAGAAGAATACTAAAGTCAAAGGAGGCTACATGACTTGACCAAGGTCCCACAGGCAGTGTCAGAAACAGGATGGAACCTCAGGTCCTCTGACTTCAAAGCCCATGTACTTCACATTCTCCCAGTTGAATGCATTACAATTTTGACACAATAACCAAGCAGAATGACCTCGGAGGAAGCAACCAGGAGAAGTGACCAGTGATGACAGGATGTTCTGTTGGTTAAGCTGACTACAGCCCCTCTGTTCAGGTCACACCAGATAGGGGACCAAAATGCCATCATCTGGTGGGATTCAGCCAGTAGGAGCATGTCCCTCTGCAGAGCTGGCAAGGGCACTCCACTCCAGGATGGGGGAGCTGTAAAATTTGTAGAAGATGGGACAGCTGTGTGAATAAACCTGGACTGTTAGGAATATCCATTAGTTGGTTTGTAGGCATAATTACATAGAGGATTAGGCTGGCCGTAGAGGGACAGATGGTGCTACAGTGAAATTCAGAGCTCTAATTCAACAGAGAGATTTTGCTGATGTCACAGAGTACTTGAGCTGTATGTTCCAGTGTGTGTGTGTGTGTGTGTGTGTGTGTGTGTGTGTGTGTGTGTGTGTGTTTAAGGGCTGGATGGTGTTTTGCCTCCCTCCCTCAAACAGGGGTAGGGCTGCTAGAGTTAATTCAGCCTTGCAGTCACTCCAAGGCCATCTGTTGTTCAAATTAAAATACATATTTTTAACTTTAACCTTTCAGTCTTTAAAGTTCTAAACCTTTGCAGGAGAAGCATTAACTTTGCAACAGCTTTCCAGTTTCTCTGCTCGGGTGACATCAATGAAAGGCGAATGTCAGGTTCGGGGACGTCAATAAGAGACGTTGGCAGGTTGGCTGACATCAGTGGAGAGGGACTTAGTATTCACCAGGTTATTTTCTGCTCCTTCACTGCATGGTAACAGGCTATGCTCCCGTATGGTAGAGCTAATAGAAACCTTAAATAGAACTCGTGAAGGATAATTTAGGAACTTACATTTATTTCAAGACATTAATAAATAAAGAGGGAACTGTGAAAAAATCCTTCTGATTTCCGGCTCTGCTGTTCACCTATTGGTATATTCTAATGGAAGAACTGGATGAAACCAAAGGACAAATTTCACTAAAGTTCAATGCAGAAAAAAGAAATCAGAAGAATCTCTAGAGTGCTATGCTTGGGATAGGAATTCATCTCATCTCAATTCAATTCACTGAACTATCTACCAGACTATATGGTAGGAGTTGGAGATAGAAAAATTTTAAACCATATATTTTCTTCCCCTCAAAAAGCTTATAATCTATTGCAGTAATAAAGATGACATGAATGTAGTCTATGTCCCACAGCCTCAACTCTGAGTTAACACAAACTGATTCAATCTTGGAGGGCTTCCCAAAAAAATCACACATTAGTATCCATCCTCCCCTTAGAACCTCAGAATTGACTCATGTCTAATAGTCTACAGAAAAGGTAAGACTCCTCTTCTCCCTCCCTCCCATCCCATCATGTGAGTACTTAGATTATACTGAATATAGGATAGTTTTTATTTTACCCCATAGAAAAAGCAGAACATTAGAATTCACACCCAAGTCCATAATCATAGTCAAAACAAGTCTTCCCTATAGAGAATCCCACCTCTCCCATGGGACCTTCAGACTTACAGCACCACCCTGTGGTTGAGGATCCCCTGAAAAAGTGAAGTAGTTGATATTTCTAAAAAGTGAACTCCCTTCCCATCCATACTGCCCAGTTCATGTGATTCATAATAATGGTAAAGGCAAAGTCCAACTTTGTTTCTTCAAATTATGACTCTAACCATTGCTCATAAAATAGATATTTTAATGTTGTTTTTAAGTTGTTTTCAGTTGTATCTGACTTTTCATGACCTCATTTGGGGTTTTCTTGGCAGAGATACTGGAGTGTTTTTCCATTTCCTTTCCATTTCCTTCTCCAGCTCATTTTACAAATGAGGAAATTGAGGCAAACAATTGTGGCATGGTCTGGATCACACAGAAGTGTCTGACCAGATATGAATTGCAGTCTTCCTATTACCCGGTGTTTTAAACCCAAGTAGAAAATTTTATATGTACTCCTATTAAATTTCATTCTGTTGGATTCAGCCCAGTATTGTAGCCTGTAGAGACCTTTTTGGATTCTGCCTATCTTTTGGCATATTGTCCATCTCTCCTACCTTTGAATCATCTTCAAGTTTGTTGAGTTTACCATCTATGCCCTTAACCAAGTCAGTGATAAAAACGTTAAAGAATGAAGGGGCCATCATTCTCATTAATGCCTGTGTCTAGTGATTGGCCAGCACCAAATCTATACCATCTCCTATGCCCTCATCTCTCCATCTTTTTTTAAAGATTAGTATAGATAAGCACTTATTCAGTTGCTGGATAAAACTTGGAAAGCTATACTTAAAGCAGTCCCCTGATCAAACAGTTGAGTAATCCTATCAAAAAAGGAAATCAGGTTAGACTGGCATGACTAGCTCATAGTGAAGCCATGCTGGCTTTTTGTGATCACCACTTCCTTTTCTTTTGATGACTCACTAAGCATCTATACTAATCCATTCTAGAATTTTGCCAGGAATTCAAGTCTAGTTTATTGACCTATAGTTTACAGTGTCTATTCTTTCCCATTTTTTGAAAATTGGAATGACATTTAGCCTTTTCTAATCCTAAATCACTTCTTCTGTTCTCTACCATCTTTCAGAGACAATTGACAGTGATTCTACATTCATACTTGCTAACTCTTTAAGTATAAATCTCATTTGTGAATGTATGAAAGGTCTGTGATTTTACAGGCATCAAGAGTTCCTAGTATGAAACTTTCTTCTATCTAAACAGCCTGAAATCCAGCTATGACTTGGTAGAGTATGTCTTGGGGAGTTGCCTAAGACCCATAAAGGCTAAGTGGCTTGTCCAGATTTACATAATTGATAAATAACAGGTAGAATGTGAAGTTAGATCTTTATAACTCTAGTCAACTAAATGGATATGCCCCTAGACCTGGAGTCTGGAAGATCTGAGGTCAAATCCTGTCTTAGACATTCAATAGTTATATGACCTTGGGCAAATCACTTTACTTATCTATGACTCAGTTTCCTCATCTCTAAAATGGAGATAATAATAGCATCTACATGACGGGATTGGTTTTGGGGATAAAACAAGATAATATTTGTAAAGAACTTTGCAAGCCTTAAAGTACTATATACGTGCTAACAATCATTATTATTATTACCAAGCCCATAATTCCATCCACTGTGCCACGTTACCTTCATAAAATCTTATGCATGGATTTTTTAAAAATTCTATACATAAGTATAAGAGGAAGGAGAAGTAGCTAGAAAACAGTGTTAGTGGGCCAAAATCTCAATCAGTCCCCAGTGTGATATGTCAGCCAAAATAGTCAATTTGATCTTAGACACTACTAATAGAATTTTGACAGTAGTTAAATTCAAACTGACTGCCCCATAGTTTGTAGAGTCTAGGTTCTTGCTTCTACAAATCAGGTCAACATCTGTTTGTTTCCAGGCTTGTCACCATCCTCCACCATGTTTCAAAGGGTACCAATAACAACAGAGCATTCACATTGACTAGTCTTGCCATTTCCTTGGTGTGTTTTTCCCTTGGGCCTTAGAACTTGACCTCATTGGGTTTCAATTCCCCTTTAATGATTTTTTCTGATGTTCCCAGGTCCCTTGGTAGAGTAAACAGAAGCAATAAGAACTGTAGCCATGTGTTCTTTCTGTAATCCATTATCACTGACCAATCCATCTCAAGAACTAGTCCTAGCCCTTCTTTGATCATTCTCATGGTCCCAACAAGCTTTAAGAAGTTCCTTTAGTGGTACTTAGCCTTCTTCATAACCCTCAGCTCATTCTGAGCTTTGCCACTCTAGTTGCTTTGGCATCATCATCATCCTCTTCGATCTTTGCTTCCATCTTCCATTTATGAAATCTAAATGGATCAGTGAGATCCCTGTGTACCCCCACCGGGTATTCTGGGGAGTTCCTCCTTTTCCTCCCTTTATTTCTCCATTCTTTTAGGGATAGCTTCCCTCTTAAGTGGCACAGTGGACATTGTGTTATCAAATTATCTTACCATCCCAGACTGTAGGCCTAGCACTCTATTTACTGGACCACCTAACTTCCTCTTCCAGTTATATTCCAGCTTTGAGGTCAAATTTCAAGTCTTAGTGAAACTCACAAAGTTAAATTTATATAATTAGTTTAAGATTTCTAATGAACTATGTTTATTACCCATAATTTATGCATTTGTATGTGTGATGTCAAAGGTCCAAAGTGATTATTATCACTCTTCTTTTTGGATATTGTCTCCTATGAATTACTTCTTGATCAAGGAAGCAGAACTAGATCCAAAGTTAGTTAGCTATTTGTCCATTATTCCACTAGAGTTACAAAATGGATGAAAACCACATTAACTTAAATTCTTAGCAACAAGAATCAGCCCCTTTTTCTCTAGGTCATCCATGGGCCAGGAATTAGGAATATAGGTCAGTGTGCCCAAGAACATTTGATCCCCCATAATGGATAAGCTGACTAAGCATTTAGAAGTGGTAGCACTCTTTGGCTAGTTACTAGACTGACATGCATACTGGAGGATAATGGTCCTCAGTAACCAAGTTGTCTGGGAGCATCATAATATACAGAAGAAAATGGCATACAGAGAATGGAATTTGCTATCTGTAGATAATGATGCCATTTACATCACCCAAGGATATTGTCCAAAATGTAATGTGTGACCCATGTAAAGTGTCCATCTGTACCTGCTATAATTTGTCGGGACTGAAAAATTTTTACTAGTTGGGAGAATATTCTGAGAGCTAAAAGTCTTCACTCTTACGGCAAGCATCCATAGCAAAATCTACTGGCTTGACATCTCCCTTTTGTTCCAGAAACACAAAATAATCTTTGGAGAAGCAAATGTAGGATAATTTGAAAATTAAGTAGTAAAAGTAGAGAATATTTCCCTAACAACTGGAGAGACCACTTGAAGACCAGGGATATGAGTTCCAAGTTTAGAAGAAAAAATCATAAATTCCCAAAATAACAGTGGCACTTTGACCTAGGCATGAATCTTTGAAATGGTATAGCTAGCTATCCAGTGGTTAGTGTGTTAGACTTACAATCAGGAAGCCTGGTATTCTGATCATACCCTCAGACACTTCTTAGCTATGTGACCCTGGGCAAATCACTTAAACTTTTGCACGCCTAAGTTTCTGATCTGTAAAATATGAAAAAAAATCAAAGCATCGCCTTCAAGGGTAATGAGGATGGAATGAAGTAATTATGAGGTAGTTGGATAATAATCAATAGTGGGCAAGTCTTACTATCAGGAAGACTTGAGTTAAAATCCAGCCTCAGGCACTTACTAGCCATGCCATTCTGGGCAAGTCACTTAATCTTGATCACAGTTTCCTCTACTATAAAATATGAATAATAGGACATACTTCCCAAGGTTCCTGTAAGGATAAAAATATTTGCAAAGTGCTTTGTAAACCTTAAAAGTACACATGTAATTTTTAGTTATCATTTTTAAGTCGTTTCAGTAGTGTTCGACGCTTCATTATCTCATTTGGGGTTTTCTTGGAAAAAATATTGGAGTTGTTGGTTATTTCATTCTTGAACTTATTTTACAGATGAGGAATTTGAACTTGTGACAATGAGTCTTCCTGATTCCAAGCCTGATTCTCTATCCACTGTGCCACCTAGCTACCTTAGCTATCACCACTATTAGTAAATGCAAAGTGCTTTACAAGGCTACATAAATGTTAGTTATTGTTATCAACTATAACAATTTTGGCCAAGGCTCCAATGGAATATCTCTTATTCTGGTCCTCTTCATCTATCCTCTTCTTCTTACATCATATTCTACAATTTCTGGCCTGATGCATAAATGGGGATAGTTTTCTCCTAATCTTTTAAAGCTCCCTTCATCAGATTTTCAAATCTTTAGTCAAGTGTATCTTTCCTGGCTCTCATTAAATGCATTCCATTCCTGGCCATCATTCCTTTATCTTATTCTCAGACACCCTCTTATTAAGTTGGTCACTATTCATCTCAAGCCCACCTTTCCTTTCTGCAGTCCCTGATGTCAATAAGCCATAGAGATGAAACCATCATCTACATACCTCTAAAGTCTTCCATTTCTTGTCCCAAATTTTCAACTTGCTCTCAGTACTTTCTAGGCTTCTTCTGGCAATGTCATTCATACACACGTGAATCACTGGGCACAGGCAGTGGTCAGCAGGGGTCTCAGGAGGCTTTCCATCACATCCTGGATACACACCCTGGGAAGACAGCAGACATCCTTATTGTTTATATCAGGTTGACATATGGCCACCTCAATCCTTCTCACTGGGTTATTGTGAGAATCAAATGAGACAAAATGCTATATAAATGTCAGCTCTTATTACGTCTGTTCTGCTGCCCTCTTTTTTCACATTTTCTCATGGGCAGCATGACTTTTTCCGAAGCCAATTGCCTCATCAGAACTTCCCCATCCTTTCTCAGCTCCCTCGGGGCCATGGTCTCAGCTAGGAAACAGCCACCAAGGCTGATAAATCAACCTCTGCTGATGGACTAATAGGTGATAATATAGTAATGCATTACTAATTCTGCCCAGCCAATGTGCATTTTGACAGGCAGTTTATATAAGCAATACCTTTGAGAAAAGGAGTGACCCTAATGGAGGACTTTCAGGATGATTTGATGGAGGGGGGAGAAGATCATAGCATCATAAGGTCATAGATTTAAAGTTGGAAAGAATCTTGGAGGTCATCTAGCACAACTCTCCATTGGACTTATTTGACTTGCCCATAATCACAGAGCTAGTGAGTGAATGGTAGAACCAGGGTTTCATTTTAGGTCCTCTGATTAGAAATTCAATACCCTGTTGTACTAAGAGTAGAGGAACCTTTTGAATATTCCTTTAAATTGCAACCCATCAGTGACCTTCTACCTAGCCTATTCCTGGATTCCTAAACATGTCTTGTCCCCTAGAAGATGCTTGAACATATCCTGTGCCCTTGGAGAGAAACAACTTATTTTTGTGGGAGGGTTTTAAAGCTAGAGTTCCAAAGATTTTCTTAAAGTCCCTTGATTGATGCTTTCTAAAATGTATCTTTAAATCAGATTGCTTGCTTTAATAAGATCTCTGAGATAGAGCAAGAAAAGGAGAGAAGAAGACAATATGGACCATATAACTTCAGAAAACTTGTGTGGAAAATTAGCACATATAATTGATAAAATAAAATATCTGTATTAAACTTTTAAAAAATAAAATGTATCTTTAACTTCAGAACTCTGGTGAAAGCAATGACTAACCATGATTCCATAAGAGTGATGATGAAACATCTCCAAATAGACAGGCAATGGACTGAGAGAGATATAGAGATAGATATGACATAAATATAGATATATTTGGACATGACAAATATAGAAATTTGTCTTCTTGAGATATATATATATAAAACAAGGATTTTTTTCTTTTCTTTTTTTCCCAGTGGAAGAGCAGATACATGGGAGAAAAATCAGTATCTGTTCATTGAAAGAAATTAAATTTTAAAACACAAAATGCATCTTTATTTAATTTACTTTTTATAAGACTTGAAGACTCGTCCCAATGACCGTAAACATCTTTATACTTTCTATTGCTGAAATACAATTATAGTCAATATAGCACAAAGGGAAAAACACTAGAGTGATTGCCTATTAGCTGTGTGATCTTGAACAAGTCATGACATTTCTTGGAGTTCTAATTGAAATTTAATCTAATCCTAATTTTTTTAATGTAAATAACTATGACAGTGCCTATACTGTAAGAGCAGAAACAGCATGGTACAATTAAAAAAATCCTGGGCATGTAGTCAGAAGGTTTTGGGCTTAAGATTTGTTTCTACTCCAATATTTAATGGCAACATGACCTCTAATAATTTATATCACCTCTTTGGGCCTCTATCAGTAAAAAGGAAGGTTGAACTAACTATGTTCCATAGCCTCATCTGGCTTGAAAGTTGTGATTCCACATGAAGAACATCCTTCAGGTTGACAGCTATGGAGGACAATAGTCATATTATTGGATTAGCTCCATTAACTTCTCTTATCATGATCACATGCCTTGAATTTTCATTTTCTGCTTAAATTTTTGTTCATCATGAATTCTCCCCTTAGCTTCTTCAGAGACAACGTCCCATCTCTTACGTTGCAAGTTTCTCCTAGTCCCTGGCTTCCTTTCAAGATACTTTGCACATGATTATTCCCAAAGATGTCCCAAAGACATTATCAATGGTCTTCCATCCAGCCCTTTTTTTAATTGAAATTTTTAAATTAATTTTGAATAGTTTTCCATGGTTACATGATTCATGTTCTCCCCCCCCCCCCCATAACCAACACACAATTCCACTGTATTCAGTATTTTTTTTTTCTTAAAACTCTTACCTTCCATCTTGGAATCAATACTATGCATTGGTTCCAAAGCAGAAAAGTGGTAAGGGCTAGGCAATGGGGTTAAGTGACTTGCCCAGGTTCACCCAGCTGGGAAGTGTCTGAGGCCAGATTTTAACCTCGGACCTCCCATCTCTAGGCCTGGCTCTCCATCCACTGAGCTACCCAGATGCCCCCCATCCAGTCCTTTTTGAAGGAAGCATAAGACCCTTTCTATACCAGAAGGTCCCAAAGTTATTCTGCTCTTGGGTTGGTCTTCTTCACTGCCACTGGATATTCCTGGTTATTAATTGACCAGATCTACCAGTCCCCAGTACTCAGGAATTTGGCATTTGGGAAGATAAATGGATGCTTGAGCTTCTTCCAACTAGGGGCTCACTGTGGCAAAACATCCCCTTGGGTTGTTCCTACGTATCTTCCCACTCAACCTTGCCTCCCTCTGGTACCCTAATCGGCACTTAATAAATATTTGCTGATTGATTGATGTGTAAAACATTCCTTACAACCTGTGATTTAAACCCAAGCTCTGATCATCCGAGCCATCAGGCTAGTTTAAAAAAAAAATCTCTAGACTGCTCAGTGTCAGGATTATGAGCCCCTTCCTTTTGGTGTACTGGAGGTGAGGAACAGAGAGCGGAGGGTGGCAGGCATCATGACCTACTGAAGAGGACTGAACTTTCAGGATGCCTGGGCTCTAGTTTTAGGTGTGATGCTCAGGAGCTAGGTGACTGTAGGGAAGTCACTGTATCTTCTCCTGGCCTTTATCTACTTATCTGTCCAATGGATAGAATACCGCATTACCTACCTCAGAAGAGCTGATATGGCATATGGGGAAGGGTTTTAAATGATAAGCATTATAAACAGATGAGGTGGGGAATGGATCATTCTCACTACTGTGATCCCAACCAACCAGCCAACTTTCAACCAGGTTGAATTGACCAACAAAAGACTCATCTTCATAAATTCAGATCTGGCCTCACTAGCTGTGTGATCTTGGGCAAGTGACTTAACCCTGGTTGCCTCAGTTTCCTCCTCTGTAAAATGAGTACTGCTGGGGATAGAGAGATAAACATGAGATAGTACCTGCCCTCCAGGAGCTCACATTCCCCAAGGCACTAGGACTCCATGAGAGACTTAGGGTGAGAGAGGAGGCAAAAGAAGTATAAGGACTTAAGCAATTTATAATCTGGATAAATTTACATAAATTTCCAGTTCAAGATTACAGATTTATGGGCGCAGCTGGGTAGCTCAGTGGATTGAGAGGCAGACCTAGAGATGGGAGGTCCTGGGTCCAAATCTGGCCTCAAACACTTCCCAACTCTATGACCCTGGGCACTTAACCCCCATTGCCTAGCCCTAACTACTCTTCTGCCTTGGAACCAATACTGAAAGTAAAGAAGGAAGGAAGGAAGGAAGGAAGGAAGGAAGGAAGGAAGGAAGGAAGGAAGGAAGGAAGGAAGGAAGGAAGGAAGGAAGGAAGGAAGAAAAGAAAGAAAGGAAGGAAGAAAAGAAAGAAAGAAAGAAAGAAAGAAAGAAAGAAAGAAAGAAAGAAAGAAAGAAAGAAAGAAAGAAAGAAAGAAAGAAAGAAAGAAAGAAAGAAAGAAAGAAAGAAAGAAAGAAAGAAAGAAAGAAAGAAAGAAAGAAAGAAAGAAAGAAAGAAAGAGAGAAAGAGAGAAAGAGAGAAAGAGAGAAAGAGAGAAAGAGAGAAAGAGAGAAAGAGAGAAAGAGAGAAAGAGAGAAAGAGAGAAAAGAGAGAAAGAGAGAAAGAGAGAAAGAAAGAAAGAAAGAAAGAAAGAAAGAAAGAAAGAAAGAAAGAAAGAAAGAAAGAAAGAAAGAAAGAAAGAAAGAAAGAAAGAAAGAAAGAAAGAAAGAAAGAAAGAAACGATGGATGGATGGATGGATGGATGGATGGATGGATGGATGGATGTGGATGAGACTACAGATGATTTTGAATATCCAGCCAAAGAAATCAAACTTCCCATGGGCATTGGGAAGATACTGAAGGCTTAAGGAAAGAGGACAGCTGCAGGGAAAGCTATGTTTTAGGAAGATGAATCTGGAGAGCAAGCATTAAATCAAAAAGGCAGCCATGAGAATGAAAAAGGAGCAATGGACTCAGAAGACATTACAGAGCGAAAACTGACCCATTTCTCCAGGGGCACTGCATCCATGCCTGTCATGGGTAGGGAGGCAACATGGCGTAGAGAATCCTGAATGTGCACTAGTCTTAGCATCAGAAGGCATAGGTTCCCAGCTCCAAAGTTGACATTTACTAGTTTGTGACCTTGAGAAAATCACTTAACTATTCTGGATCTCCATTTTCTCCATCCATCAAATGGAGAAAATAATTCTTGTACTATCAACCTCAAGTGTTCTTGAGGGGAAACCACTTTGTAAGCCTTAAAGCTCCCTAGAAGTGAGAGTCATTGCTATGCAAACAGTCTCATCGGCATTCACATAAAGTAGGTTCTCTCCTCTCCGTCCTGTGTGTAACACATTCTGCCCCACATCAGTGCACTCGCTGATTAATGATTCATGAATTCTTGACAACCTATTTCAGTCCCATTCCTAGCACCCTGACTACTCGATACACATTTTTCATGGTCTGTAGAACGACTCCCTGCTCTGGCTGATGACAGACAACACATGCCACTCCCCATGTTCCTCTCTGTATGCAACTATAATCAATATGAAATTCCTGAGTATTTGCAGGCCATCAGAGTCCTTGGAATAGTCTTCATTAAATAGCCGTGCAATCTATCAAATGTCAGCAGCTCATAAAGCAGAGACTTAGGGATAGGCAAGGGAAGCAATTGGCCAGGGTATAGCATATGATGGCACGCAGGCTCAACTTTTTTTACTATAATTTTTAAATTTTAATTAAATGAAATTTTAAATTAATATTTATTTAAATATTATTAATAATAAATTAAACAATTTAATCTTAAATTAATATCTATTTAATATTATTAATAATAAATTGAATTGTTTAATTTTACATTTTAATTAATATAATTTTTAATATAAATTTTAAGTGGGGATATATCTTAATGACCAAAAATTCCATGGCATAGAATTTATTTTGTGATAATTATGTTATATGTGTTACAGTGAAGACTCCAAACTCTTGCTTTTCAGTTGTGTATGATTCTTCTTAACTTCCATTTGGAGGTTTTCTTGGCAAAGATACTGGAGTGATTTGCCATTTCCTTCTCTCTAATTTTACAATTGAGGTAACTGAAGCAAAGAGGTTTAAATTTGTGTGTCTGGATTTGAACTCAAGTCTTCCTGACACTGAGCCTGGTACTCTATCCACTGCACCACCTAGCTGCCCAAACCCCTAGTGGACAATAGCACACAGTGGATGGTTTTCAGAGAAGTAAATGGAGGGGGGGAAAGAGGGAAGTTAGCATATGATTTTCAAACCTTGTGCAAGACTCAAAAATGTCTTATTCCAACTATGGGATCCAACATGTTCTTTAGGCTCTTACTTTGCTTCTACAAGAAGCTTTGGATAAAACATTAGATCTGGAGTCAAGAAGACCTGAGTTTAAATCTAGTCTCAGAAGCAAATCACTTCTCTCAATCTCAGTTTCCTCATCTGTCAAATAGGGATAATCATAGCATCTACTTCCCATTATTGTTGTGAGGATTAAATGAGATGGTATTCGTAAAGCACTATAGTGCTATCTAAGTGAGAGCTGCCACTGATAGATCTGAAAAGATTTATGTTCAGGGGCAGCTAGGTGGCTCAGTGGCAAGAGGGGCAGACCTGAAGATGGGAGGTCCTGGATTCAAATGTGACCTCAGAAACTTCAGATGTGTGACCCCCTGGTCAAGTCACTTAACCCCCATTGCCTAGCCCTTACTGCTCTCCTGCCATGGGACCAATGCTTTGTATCAGTTCTGAGACAGAAGGTAAGTGTTATTTTTTTTTAAAAGAAAAATGTCCATGTTCAATTTACTCATTTCATTCATTTAAATTTTCTTCCCTGATTATGAGTGATAATGTCAACTCTTCCATCTGCCTTCCCTGCTGACAAAGGGTATTTTGAAAGCATGTATGATCTGAAAGCCCTTAGAGCATTGCACCAAATTCCAGCACTCAATGCAGGGTTGTAAAACTGAAATAGAAATAGGTGCCACTAAATGGCTCAGTGGATAGAGAATTAGACCTAGAGTAGGGAAGACTCATCTTCATAAATTCAGATCTGGCCTCACTAGCTGTGTGATCTTGGGCAAGTGACTTAACCCTGGTTGCCTCAGTTTCCTCCTCTGTAAAATGAGCTGGAGAAGGAAATGGCAAACTACTTCAGTATCTCTGCCAAAAAAATCTCAGGGTCACAGACACAACTGAAACAACTACAGTCTGTACATAAGCAGTCTACATACTGACTTAGTTTTAAAAAGCAATTTACCTATGTTTTATTATATTTTATTTATATCCTAATTACATTTTTAATAAACCTTACCTTCTGTCTTAGAATCAATAGTAAATATTGGTTCCAAGGCAGAAGGGCAGTAAGGGCAAGGCAATTGGAGTTATGTGATTTGCCCAGGGTCACAAAGCTAAGGAAGTATCTAAGGTCAGATTTGAACTCAGGATCTCCTGTCACCAGACCTGGCTCTCTATCCACCAAGTTACTCAGCTGCCCCCCCCCCATTACATTTTAATCTAGCTAAGGCCACATTTAAGAATGTTGTGAGCCATACTTTTGACACCTCTTGTCCAGTAGATTTGTGATGCCATCAATTTGGGCATCTCTCCTGTGGTGCTGTTCAAAACTCATCCCTGTCTCCCTATTCTGGATATGTGGATCTCATCCATGTCTCCTCAGACCAACAGAAGAGGTCTGCCCACAAGACCACAGACCTTGATTGTTATCTTGACATCAAATGGGTGCAACAAACATACAAGTTGGCCATTAGTGTTCTCTCACTCCAATGTGTGACTGAAACATTTTTTCTTTTGTGATCATAAATTCCTTCGACACTTCCACTACTTCCTCTGCCTCATTCCTTGTTTGGAATATGTTACAGCTGGCTCGTGGATCTAATTGCTCTGAACTGTTATATAGTAATGCTACTGCTTCTAAATTAGAATGTCCATCCTGGGGATTTTCCATTGTGTAAATATATCCCCAACGTATATGTGTGTATGTTTAATTAAATAACAGAAAAGACAGAAAAGGCACTTAGAAAAAAATTGGACAAACAGCAAGAAAATTTAACTCAAAAGTATTCGGAATGGCTTCAGACACTTCCTAGCTGTGTGACCCTGGGCAAGTCACTTAACCCCCATGCCTAGCCCTTATCATTCTTCTACCCTGGAACCAATACACAATATTGATTCTAAGATGGAAGGTAAGGATTTTTTTTTTAAAAGTTTTGGAAAGAAATAATTTTCCAGATCAAGTGCCCTTGATGTAACTATGGTGTAAAGTAAACCTGGTCAAAATGAAATATAGAGATAGCAAGAGACAAAAAGGAATATATTGCCTCAAAACAGGAAAGATTCAAAAATTCCCAAGGTCAAGCTCCTACAAGTAATTAGGTGAAGAATGTAAGTTGGGTACTGTGGGCCCACTGGCCATCTGAACAAAAATACCAATTTCCACTCTCACTACTAATGCTTCATTCATCTCTCTCTCTCTCTCTCTCTCTCTCTCTCTCTCTCTCTCTCTCTCTCTCTCTCTCTCTCTCCCTTTCCTTCCTTCCTTTTTATTTCTTCTTTCTTTCTGTCTCTTTCATTCTTTCTTTTTCTTTCTTTCCTTCCTTTTTTCCTTTTTCTTTCTTTTTTCTTTCTCTCTCTTTTCCTTCTTTCCTTTCTTCCTTCCTTCTGTTTTTTCTTTCTCCTTTCTTTCTTTGTCTCTTTCTTTCATTCTTTCCTTCTCTTTCCCTTCCTTCTTTCCTTTCTTCTTTCCTTCATTCCTTCCTTTCTTCTTTCTCCTTTCTTTCTTTCTTTCTTTCTTTCTTTGTTCCTCTTTCTTTCCTTCCTTCTCTCTCTACCTCTCCCTCTCCCTCCTTTCCTCCCTCCCTCCTGTTTACAATCATTCCAGCATATAAATATCTTGGCAATTACTAATGCTGCAAAAATTCTCTCTCTAATAGGTCCTTTACCCCCACTTCAGCCTGACCTCAGGAAAATCTCTCCTGCAATTTGGGTTAACTTTCTTTCTCTCATTCCCAAGCAATGTACTTTTATAGACTTAGACAGAAATCATTTTAAAAGACCACCCATGTCATAATAACTTTGAGTAACAGAGTAACACAAATAAGTGTGTGAAGCAACAGCCTTCCACTTGAAGGCTGCAATGCTTGTCATCAGGGTTAGAACTGCAGGATTATAGGGGATTAAACCTCTCCACAGGAGTAGCTAGGTGGTTCAGTGGATAGAGAGCCAGATTTAGAAACTGGAGGTCTTGAATCAAAATATGACCTCAGTTACTTCCTAGATGTGTAAACCTAGGCAAGTCACTTAAATCTAATTCCCTAGCCCTCACCATTCTGCCTTTGAACCAATACTTAAGTATCAAGTCTAAAACAGGAGGTAAAACTGGTTGCCAGGGGTAGGGGGTATTGTTTTGTTTGTTTGTTTTTAAATAACTTCTCTGCTTAGACTCCTGCTACCATCACCACCAACATTGCCACTGATCAAAAAAGAAGTCAAATGGATGAATTAAGAGATTTATTACACACACACACACAGGAAACATTCTAGGGAGGCAGGGGAAAGATGAATTTTGTAGGCTGAATTCTGGTAGTCTCTCCAACCATGATGTTGTTAGTACTCCATTTGCATCTGTCCCTTACTCTTGAGCATTCACCAATATACCATGAAGTCTTAGCTCCCCAACCCCACCCCCCATGACTTCTGTCATGGAGGCAGTGTGCATTCCCTCAGTTTCCCTTTGGCTTGAAAGAAGCGGCATGGAGACCAGAGAAGCTTTAGGTCCTTCTTCTCCTTTGTCTTTTATAATCGAGAGAAGGTTAAGTCTTTCAGTATAAAGAGAGGAAAAGAGTGGAGACCTCCCTTCGCAACACGGGGTTCAGGGGAGACAGCTGATGTAATGGAGAAAAGGTTTGGGGATGGTAAAGGGAACAGGATCTAGGAGAGGACAGCTCATGTTTAGAGTTGGCTCAGAGAGAGGAGAGGGGTTTGAAGATTTTCCTCCTTCTGCCTTCTCTCCTTAGCTATGGCTGCTCTCCCAGATTTGCTCTTGTCCCTCTTGTCCTCCTTCAACTATTCAAGACTGAAGGGTTTCTTCTTTAGAAGAGGTCTCTTCTTCACAGCTTGGGGAAAATATAACTACTTTAATGTCAACTCAATCATGGTAATACAAAGGAATAACTGGCAGGGAAAGGATGGGAAAGGAAAGTGGGGAAAAGGGGTCCCTGTCTCTGTCTAAAACCCTTTTCCCTCCCTCCTCGAGTTTGGGGGGAACTCAGGTCTTGGCAGCCTGAACCCCCTGAGAGAAAGTCACATTGACTCACCCTGTGTTTGGCCCATTGGCCACAATTCAGACCCAGGGCAACAGGAGCTGAGGTAAAGTCCTACAATTCAGACCCAGGGCAACAGGAGCTGAGGTAAAGTCCTACAGAGATTCTAAATGCCTTTTCTTGGGTTTCTCTTCAGTGAGTCTCTTCAATTGGGAAATATTGGGGGGAAAGATTTCCAGTCACAAGCAGGAAAAAGTGGGTAACCCTCAGTAGAAAGTCTTATTCCACCTTTTCTCTCTGGCTTCTCTCAACTGAGAGCAACTGCCCTTCTAGTCAGAATCTTCTGCTACTCAAGATTCTAGCCTCCTCAGGCCCCTCCCCTGTCAAGGTGATCAGATCCACACATTCTTCAGCCTGTTACTTATCTGATGTGCCAGTCTCTGTCACAAATCCCCTATTTCCTCTTGTTTGAGTGGTGCCACCCTGGCCCACGTCAGTTACTTACCTTCTATGTCTATTCTACTCTATCCATATTATTTATTGTTCCCATTTAACCTCCCCCTCCCAAAATAATAAATCTTATCCTAATCTATTTGCTAACCTAAGTTCCTATCTTATGCTAAGACTGAATTGTGGGAAGAGGGTTAGCATTATGTGCCAACAAAGTTTTACAATATAACAATTTCTTAATACAAAGGTCTATTTCAATCAATATAAAATTTAACTCTTAAGGAAAAATGAACTATCCTATGCCTTATGTAATGCTAATTCCAATGTAACAATTCATAACAATTATATATATGTATATTAACTTGTATCTAATGAAATATGATTTATTCTGTCCCTTTTTTACCTCTCTAGTTACAACATTCCCTTTTCCACCCTACTCTGTCCCTGTCTATTAATGGTTAGTATGTTAACTCTTTCCTTTCTATCTATATTAGTTGATTAGCTCATTATTATGCTATATATGTACATGTCTGTTATTTGTACACATTTACATATGTTACCTGTTATATATATATGTGTGTGTATATATATACACATAGATATAGATATAGATATATACATATATACATCCTCTGGTACTAGAGATCTATTTACAGATACACAATTTATGGACTGTCTTTATTTACAGCACAGCCCCAAATGTCAGTATGAAATTTGTTCATGTTCTAGATATTTTGTGGTGGATTCATACTTACTCATCTTCAGGAACTTCTCTTCTCATGTTGCCTGAAGATCTATCATTTGTTCTTCCTGTGTTGATTCTAATGTGTATATGGATACAATTCCATATATGTGAAATTAATGTGATCAGCAATTAATCTTACATGACCCATTTTCCTGAAGTTCATTCCCCATAATGTTTTTGATTCAAAGTTCTTCCCAGTTGTCAGTGTATCTTCCATCCTTTGGTGTTGCTTGAAGTTTGTCACAGGTCCAGGGTGCCTCCTCCTTTACAAGATACATACTTGCCTGTCGTCTCACCTTGAAAGATGATCTCAGGTATCCTGAACTACAAGATCACGCATGTGTGTAAAATTAACATGTACATGCATGTAAGAGTGAATATGTTGATGTATGTGAGTAAAACTTTATACAGGATGTTTGTGCCATCTTCATGTGTGCAAGTGAGATTTTTTTTTGTAATGAATGTAGGTATCTTTCTTAATGTGTGATTGTAAGGCAATTATTATATTCTTATGTGGTTGATTGTAGAGGTTAATGATATTTTATTCTAGGCTTCAGATGGAAATTTGTATATATGTTTACTATCTGTGTTGAGCATTGTTCTGTTTCGGTTTCACTCTGTTCAATATCTTTATTTCATCTTGTGTAATTTTGTTGGATTCATGGGCTCTCTATTTATCAAGGGCTGTTCTTGGGGCGTCTGTGTTTGCATGGATTCTTGGGCTTCCATTAAGTTGTCTTCTGGCGTGTTATCATGGGCGTAGTGATGTTTAATGTGAGAAGAATCTTTTCCTATTACTTTGATCAATGTAGGAGTGGTGAGAGCTACATTGTACAGGCCAATCCACCTGGGCTCTGTGGGTTTGTCTTTGGTAAAAATTTTCACATATACTTTGTCCCCTGGCCTGATGTTATGTAATGAGAAATCTAGTGGGACCTTTTGCACTAGTAGTCCTAGCCTTCTCAGTTCTTCCAGCCTATCCTGTATCTGTGTCAGATAGGTGTGTAACTAGCATTCCCCTCCCAGCATGGAAACATAAGATGGTTTAACGATCCTTCCTATCCATGCTGGCTGACTGTATAATATCTCATATGGGGAAATATGTAAGTCTCCTCTGGGTTTAGTCCTCAGATAGAACAGTACAAAAGGAAGAACCTCTGTCCATTTAAGATGAGTTCAAGCACAGAGTTTAGCTATCATGGTTTTTAACTCCTTGTTCATTCTTTCCACCTGTCCTGAACTTTCTGGTCTATATGCATTATGGAAATTACCCTTTATTCCCAGAGACTTATACACTTGTTGTAAAATGCTAGGTGTAAAGTGACTTCCCCTGTCTGAGTCTACGGTGTCTGGAATGCCATATCTAGGAACTATTTCTTTAAGCAATGTTTTCACTACCATGCCAGTGTTGTTTTTCTTTGATGGATATGCTTCTGTCCATCGAGTGAGTCTGTCCACTATGACTAGAACATATTTATACCCTCGGTCTCAAGGCATGTTAATAAAAGCAATCTGCAGACACTGAAAAGGCATATAAGCTAGGGATTGCCCTCCCAATGCCTTGCATTTGAAATGACCTTGATTAAATTTTCTAAAGATGTCACATGCCTGACATAGTCTTATAGCATTTGTTGATATCCCTGGAGCTTCCTAAAACCAGCGGACCTTGCACTCCGTAATGACCTCTGGAGTGAATCACATTGCATAGATATTGCTATAGCCTTTTGGGCAAGATGGGCTTTCCTCCTTGTGCTAACCAGATTCCTTTGACTAATCTGGCCCCTAGATGTTCTTGCCATTACTGAATCTCCTCTCAGCAGTATGCTTGTTTGAGATAGTGCTTATCCACCAGAGAGAAATTCAGAACACAGATAGAACCAAATCTTGCAGCAAATCTTGCTGTTACATCTGCCCTGTGATTTCCTAGGAATACCTCATCCTTGCCAGAGAAGTGAGCCTTGCAATGGATCACCGCCACTTCCTTTGGCAAGTTTACTGCTTCTTAGAGTTGGTTTATGAGGTTCTCATATGCTATCCTTTTTTCCAGATGTTGTGACAAATCCCCTATTCTTCCAAGTTTGTCCTGTGGCAAATAAAATTCGAAAGGCATAATCTGAATCCATATATATATTTACCCTTTTGCCTTTGGACTGCACCAGCAACTTCTATGAGGGCTCTGAGCTTGGCTCCTTGAGCACTGACTTGACTTGGTAACAATGCATGCCAGAGGGTCCTGTTCCCCCATATGATCAGATTCACACATTCTTCAGCCTGTCACTTTTCTTATGTGCCAGCCTCTGTCACACTTTGAGTGACTTCTCTGCAGAAGTCTCTTTCAGAGCCATGAAGTCTAAAAGACCTCCAGCTATTCTGGTATACCTCCATGTACTGATAGACTGATTATCTCATATCTGATATCCCAGGAGGACTGATTACAATCATAGAATGTTAGAATTTGAATTTGAAAATTATCTATCACAGCCCCCTGAATTTATAGTGCCTGCCACACACTAGCACACAATACACATTTGTTGAGTTGGACGCACTTGCATTGAAATGAGTTGGTTTTGGTAACTTACTAAAGACCTTAAAGCTAATTAGTGGCAAAGCCAGGACTGTCAGAACCTAGAGTGGTAGAAAGAACTATGGACTCAAGATTATTGCTCCAGGAAACCATTCTGCCATTAATTAGCTCTCTGTAACCTTGGGTAGGTCATTTCAAATACTCATTTAAGGCATTTTAATTCCTCACTCTATATTCTTCTCTTTCATTCTTTTTTACAATGAAAAATAGGAGATATACAAAGCGGGGGCTACACTGAGCTTCAGTCTCTTCCTATTTAAAATAAGGGAGTAGAACTAGAATATTTGCAGTAGTGATTATTCAACTCATGAGTATGGACAAGGTCAGCAAGGAAGAAAATTAAGAGAGAGAGAAGAGAATCTAGGAAAGAGTCTTAGGAACTACCCATTCTGGAGTCTATTCTTCAACTCTTTCTTCGTTGATTCTCGGTTTCCTCAGATTCTCAATTCAGTACTTCTTTTGGTATATGAGAAAATAGTATTTTTTGATGACTTAGAAAAGGCTGAGTAATGGGTCTGATTTAGGACCTTTTCCTCCCTCATCTTTTAAGTCTCTGATAATATCTAGGCTGTTGTGAAACAGAAGCAGTTCCCAAAATAATCTTTCCAAAGTGCAGATTTAACAGGTCACTCCTTCTCAGAATCCTTCAGTGGATCTCTATGGCCAGTAGGATAAAATACAAGCTTAATCCACCTCTGATACAACTTATCTCAGGGAACTCGCACTAAATGAGAAATAAATTTGAGGGGTGGGGAAAGGGGGCAGAATGAAAGAAAAAACGAATGCAGTATTCATCTCCATTTTCAGAAGAGATAATTATATTTTATTTAACAAATAGAAAAAACTATTTTTTTTCTTGATCCCATTAAATTCTTAAATGGGCAAAATGAAAAAGAATATAACTACAACTTTAAAAAATACAAATTTGGAAACATTGTCAGCAAAAATGCCATCTAATAACTCACCTTAAAAACATAAAAGAAAGTGTTAAAAAGTCAGAGATAATTGTCAGTCCACAATGGACAAGTGGTTAAAAGACTTGAAAAAGATAATTTTCAAAAAAGAAAAAAAAACTTTAAAAGTTATTAACCTCATTAGTAATTAAAATCATGAGAATTAAAAACTTTTGAATTACCAACATTCACCAAAAAAACTTTTTTAATAATTAGGAAAAAACAAAATTTATCACTAGTGGAGTTGAGGAGAAATAAGCACACATCCATTGGTAGTAGAATTGCAAACTTATAGAAGTTTTTATAGAGCAATATGACAATATAAACTAAAAGTTAGCAAAATAGTCACTCTTTGTAAAGAATTATTCTATTTCTAGACTATGTCCTCAAAGCAGCATTACCAAATACCCACAAAAGAGTGACATGTTCAAATATTTTCATAGCAATATTATATGCAATTGCAATGAAATTGTAAAAAATTGTCTAACATTTTAATAAGTTGCAATATAGTAATAATAAATTCAATGTGGTTTTCAAAGCTACTCTGCTTGTCTGTTTCCCTTCAGCATTCTTTACATTATCTAAATATACATTGTTTGCCTTTTTTTTAATTCAAAAATATGATTCAAGGAACCTCTTTTGGAGGGGGAGGGAACAATCCTATCACTAGTCTCATTCTTCCTCCCACCACCAACCCCAAATTAAAACAAAAACAAAAAACTCTTGTAACAAATATGTAGAGTCAAGCAAAACAAATTTTCACATTAGCCATTAGTCCATCTCATCTCCATTAGAAAGAAGGTAATATCCTTCATCACTGGTCCTCTGGAATTGTGATTCATCATTGCACTGATCAGAGTTCTCACATCTTTCAAAGCATTTTGCTTCTAATATGTTGTTATTACATAAATTATTCCCCTGGTTCTGCTTATTTCCCTCTTAATCCACTCATTAAATCTTCCAAGGTTTGTCTGAAATCTTCTCCCTCATCATTTCTTACAGCTTAGAAATATTCCATTCAATTGATAAGTTGTTCACCCATTCTCCAACTGATGGGTACCCCTTTCATTTCCGATTCTTTTCTTTTTCTTTTCTTTTTTTTAATAACCCTCACTTTCCATCTTAGAATCAATACTATATATTGGTTCCAAGACAGAAGAGTGGTAAGGGCTAAGCAAAGAGGGTTAAATTACTTGCCCAGGGTCACACAGCTCTGAAGTGTCTGAGGCCAGATTTGAACCCAGGACCTTCTGTCTCTAGGCATGACTCAATCTACTGAGCCACATAGCTGCCCCTCCAAGTCTTTTTAATAGCAAAAAAAGCTGCTATAAATATTATTTAAATCATGGATCCTTTTCCTCTTTCTTTTATCTCTAGATAAAAGAGACCTATTGTTTGCTGTGTTTCAGGGTATGCACAGTCTGGTGGCTTTTGATGCATAGTTCCAATCTTGCTATCCAGAATGGCTGGACCACTTTTATAGTTCTATCAACAATCTGTTTTCCTATAGCCAATCCAATGAGTTTCATTTTTCACCTCTGCTAACCTGAGAGGTGGGATGTGGAACCTCAGGCCTGTTTTCATTTAAATCCTCTAATTATTAGTCATTTGGAACATTTTTTACATGATTGTTGATAGCTTAGACTTTGGGAACTGCCTGTTCATATCTTTTTGATCATGTTTCTCAAGTAATGAATCTTGTTCTTATATATTTAAATGCATTTCATTTTCCCCAACAAGATAAATAGTTAACAAGCAAGTTTAATTGCCTTAATGTTCAATGTTAAGTCTATAATAAAATATTCCATTTAAATTTTTAATTAAAGTAAAAGTGCAAACTCCTCAGCATGGTATTTAAGGTCCTCCCCAATTGGACTCCTGCCTACCTTTCCAGCTTTATTTGGTTTTACTGCCCTTCATATACTCTACATTTCAGCCAAAATGCAGAACAAAACTATTACACTTGTCGTGTTTTTTCCTATTCCCATTCATTTCATTAAAGCACAGGATTAGACCAGCCATCCTTCATTCTCTGGATTTTGCCACCATGAAGAGGTACTTGTTTTTTATCCCCAGCACTTAGCACGGTGCCTGACATAGGAGGTGCTTAGTAAATGCTTGCTGATTTGTTGACTAGATTTCTTGACTCCATCTGCAATAAATATCTTTTGCACCATGGGTCCTTTTCTTCATTTTTTTTGGTCTCTAGATAAAAAAGAGACCTAAAGTGGTTTTGCTGTGTTCCGCAGCATACAGAGTACACACAGTCTGGTGACTTTTGAGGCATAGTTCCATACTTGAAAAGGATACTCATTAAAATATACCCAAGGGGAAACTAGTTGGCTCAGTTGACTGAGAGTCAAGCCTAGAGATGGGAAGTCCTGTGTTCAGATCTGTTCCCAGACACTTCCTAGCTGTGTGACCCTGGGCAAGTCACTTAACCCTCATTTCCTAGCCCTTATCACTCTTTTGCCTTGGAAACAATATCCAGTATTGATTCTAAGATGAAAGGTAAGGGTTTGTTTTGTTTTTTTTTAATGCCCAACTAGGAGCTATCCAGCCTCTGCTCAAAGTCTCCCAATGAGGAAAATCCCACTATCCCCTTAAGTAGCTTTTTTCACTTTTCAACAGATCTGGGGTTATAGGATAGTAGCTAATAGCTTTAGAACCAGAAAGGATTGTGGAGGTCATCTAATCACACTCTACCATTTTACAGATGAGCCCTGGAGCTGGTAAATGACTTGCACACATTAAATGACAGGTATTAATTGTTAGCAATTTTTCCCTACAGCAAATCTACAGTTGCCTCTGAAATGTCTATCCATTGCCTCCAGTTCTGCCATCTGGGGCCAAATGAAACAAGGCTGGCTCTTCTTCTGTATGATGGATCTCCAGATATTTGTAGACAATTATTTGTCCCCATGAATCTCTTTTCCAGGCTAATTCAATTAATTTTCATACAGCATGCCCTTCGACATTTGGATTGCCCTCCCCTAAATATTCTCCAGTTTATCAATATCCTTGAATCTGGTTTATTCTTACTTCCAGGGAGTCCATTTAGTGGTAAGCTCTACCACATTTTCTTCTGTGCTTCTCATTCCCCTCCTAACTTTTTTTTGTCCACAGCTTTTATCTCATTTTTAATCTCTTGCTTCATTTCTTCTTCTAAGTACTGATATCTTTGGGGGGGAAAGCTGTTTTTCACTGACCAATGTACTTTCTAAATGGTGACTCCTAGAACTGAATGTAGTACCCAAGATTTAGCCTGACCAGCTCAGAATAGCATGAGAACAGCACCTTCTTGTTGTAGGGAACAGTGTCTCCCTTAATAATGTCCACGATCATACTGGCTTTCTCAGATGCTATATCACACTGCCGCTAATTCATACTGAAATTTCAGTCCAATAACAACCCAACATCTTTTTCTTGTGAAGCCATTTTTTATTATCCAAGTATAATACTTAGTGCCAATCTATATGAAACATCATCTGATTTGGTAGATTTCAGCCCAGTGTTCTAGGCTGTCAAAAAATTTTTTTTTTACTCTGACTCTGTTCCTAGTTTTATATCATCTGCAAATTTGACAAGCTTGTGATATAAGTTCACTCCCTCTATTTTTCTTTGTAATTTAGTTTTTTTTTTAAATACAAGTCACTGATAAGTCTTTTAAGCAGCACAGGGCCATGTCATACTCCTGGCAATGTCCACTAGAGATCTACTTGCAAGTTAACACTAAACTAGGCCTGATTGCTTTTTGTTTCCAGTTATTCAGCCAATAGTGAATCCACCAAATTGGGTGGTTGTCTAGCCCCAAAAAGGCCTCCTGCCATACCTGGAATGCACTCACTCCTTCTTCATCTTAGTTTTTCAGAATCTTCCCTTTCTTTAAGGACAGCTCACAAATCGCTTCCTCTTTGAAGCCTTCCTACACCCCTCTCATAGCAAGTGTTTTCTCCCCCTTCAAATAATTGTAAAAAATAGACTCAAATACAGGACTACAATCGCCATGAGCCTTTGCTCCACTTCCCCAGAATGCCTTGTAATCTCACCTGGGTGGAGATCGAGAAGGTATTTAAGCTGATTCAAAGGCTTTTGAGGGGTCTTGACTCTTGGACTTCCGTTTTGGGGCAGGCCTGGCTTTTTTCATAATGTAGGTGAGGTTGTGTCTAGGCCACTCTATGGCCTGGACACGTGTCTCTTATCCTGTATTTTCTTTAATCCTTAATCTTCAATAAACCTCTAAAAAATATAATACTCCTTACAGAGAGAAACTAATTTCTACCTGCCTCAGATGCCTCAGTCTCCCCATCTCCCCTAAATTTTAATCTTTACAGTTGGCAACCACGAAGGGATGCCCTTTGCCTCCATCACTCTCCAAATCGTTTATCTATGTATATGTTTCTAGTAGAATGTAAATACCCTAAGAACAAGGTTTGCCATTTTTTTTAAAAATCTTTGTAGCTCCAGTACCTAGCCCTGTGCCTGGCATACAGTACCATTTAACAGACTTGCAAAAATGAATGAATGAATTCATGAGTCTATGACCATGGACAAATGATCTGTCAATTCTGAACCTTGGTTTTCCCAACTACAAATGAGATTAATACTTAAACTACCTACCTCATTGCAGAAAAAGGAGCACTCTGGAAAAATGTTTAGTGCCACATGAATATGAGTTTAAATGAGTTCTTTAATACTTTGATGATCCACAGTTTCATCAGTGGGGATATATACTCTCCATTGCTTCAAGTTGTAGTCCCTGAGTTACTAAATAAGCAGTCTTTGAGAAGTGCTAGAATCAAAACCATATCACCAGCCCATGATGAACTTCATGATGAGCCTTTTTCAACTGAGCTAGACTGGTTCTCAGAGGTCGAGTCTATGATATGCAGGAAAGGTAACTGTATATGTCATAGACTATACATATATATGATGGACAATTTTAAAGTCTTTGTTAAGTGTCGACTGAATACCAGGTATATTGCTAGGTACCAAGGATACAAAATTTTTTTTTAATGACTGACCCTGTTCTTAGTACCAAAAAGGTTATAACATGTACATAGTATTATACACATTGGAGGATGATGGAATCAAAGGGCATATCCCTACAGAATATTCTTTGAGAAGAGAAAAAGTACTTTCTGTGAGAACAGTATAGGAAGACTTAAAAGAGGAGGTAACTCCTGAGCTGTCCTTAAAAAAGGGGAGGATTCTGAAAAGCTGAGATGAGGAAGTTGTGAGTACATTCTAGGTGTGGCAGAAGGTCTCAAAGACTAGGAAAATAAACTTGGAAAAAAGTAAAGAAATAGTAGCCTATAGTCAGACACTAAAAGCAAAGATGACCCAATGGCTCATGGCTCGACAGATCTGCTGCAGTGTCTTCCCTGCTGTGCTAACAGGCAGAATTGTTCATAGAGATGGGAGAAAAGTTGTACATCTTAAATCTGGACTTCACTGGGTATGTTTCAATACAATAGAAAAATATCAAGGAGCAAAAGTAGCCTCAGAAGCTGAATGAATTAGTGAATATTAGATCAATCCTAGAACTGAGTTAACAAAAGAGAAGCCCAACATAGGAGAACCATGAAGCAATATTTACAATGGGCATACTCTATAGCCCCATTCTGAATTCCCCAACCTTACAAATTACTGAGCCTCAGCTTCCTCCTTTATAAAATGTGGAGAATAATACTTCTACTACCTATAGGTTTATGATGGAGAAAAATTATCAGTAAAACTTCAAAGGCTGCTCAAAAGAGCTTTGATTTTACTGATGTGAGATTTCCCTCTGACACCAAATACGTGGCTCATTCTATGCTCCCTTTGTCCAGGTCCTCTTCTAAGTTTACTTTTAAGTTCAGGCAATCCACTCAGTGTGCCAGAAGCCACAGCTAGATGACATAGTAGAGAAACTGCTGGACCTGGAGTCAGAAAAATCTGAGTTCAAATCTAGTTTCAGTCACTTATTATTTTTTTTTTTAGGCAATGGGGGTCAAGTGACTTGCCCAGGGTCACACAGCTGGGAAGTGTCTGAGGTCAGATTTGAACCTAGGACCTCCCATCTCTAGGCCTCAATCCACTGAGCTACCCAGCTGCCCCCTTCAGTCACTTATTAGCAAGCTATATGGACAAGTCACCTATCTGCCTGAGTATTCCCATCTGTAAAATGGAGCACATAACATTTACCTCTCAGGGTTATTGTGAGGGTCAAATGAGATAATATTTGTAAAGTGTCTAGCACATAGTAGGCACTATATAAATGCTTATTTCTCTCCTCCCTGCTTTCTTTTCTCTTGATATCATGGGGAAACCAGGCAAACACAAGAGCTGTCCATTAGCTATCCCTTGCTCTGAACACATGAGAGCCTATCTGTTTTTTTCCCAATTCAACATTTCTTTATTCTGTTTCTCTTTGATAATTTCTTATTTGTAATGTGGAATATGTTGCCGCCTGGTTTATTATTATCTCCCCTTGGTTAAGGTAAATATACTTCAACTACAGCAGAAAGGAAAAAAAGTTGCTGATGCTGAAGGATATTTCTTCTGCACTGGACAAATCTACCTATCTGTGAGAGCATGTTCTCTGGAGTCTTTAAAAACAGGAAATATCTTTATCCAAGGAGAAGGCTTCTGTGTATTACTGAAATCAGGAGGACCTGCTTCTCAGGTCAAGAAGATGAGTCATTAGAGTATAAAGAGCACTGGCCCTGGAATCAGAGGACCTGGATTTAACACTATGTGTAACTTTAGAGAAACCATTTCTCCTGTGTCTCAGTTGCCTCATCTGTAAAATGAGGAGGTTGTACTAAATGGCTTCTGAGGTCCCTTCTAACACTAAATCTATGAGCCTATGACTTCTCAGGATCCCTCCTTTATCCATGATTCTACGAAAGCATCTTCATGGTCAAAAGAATCTCAGACTTTCCTTCATTGTCATTGCAAAGAAATATTGCCAGAAGTAAAGATATCCTCGTTTGGCTAAATTGGCCATTCAGTTCTTCATAGATTTTATTGGGCTTTATAAATCATACATAGTTTTCTTTGATGCATCCTTATGGGCGATATTTTAATTATTTAAGCAAAATGAGATATTACTAAAGATGGTCAATAGGCATTGTCCATTATAGGAATTTGCGTCAGAGCTCTGAAGAGTAGTTCAGAGCTAAACAAATTCCTCTTCTAAAACTATTTGGTTGTGGAGAAGAAATAAAGAAACGTACCCTTTCCCACCCCCACCCCACATTGTAGGCAGGGAAAGGAAGGGAGTCTAGAACCAAATATTGTATACAATGTTAGATGGCTTCACTGTAACCAATAATTGTGTTTCTTTTTTCTTTGTTAGAAAGGAGAGTTCAACTAACTCTGAAATAAAATCCAAAAGCACCAACAAGATGCATTTAGAATAAAAGAAATAAAAATACTGGTTGTTCACCTTGAATGACCATCTTCTTGCTGCAGTTGAAGTCCATTCACCTTTATCCAAGAAGAGATAATAATTATTTAGGTAGTAACACATTATATATTACAACCCAAAATAAAAATATTGGATTGGTCACCTTGGGCAATACCTATTTTTAAATTTTTTATTGAAGTGTTTTATTTTTTATATTACAAATATTTTCAGATCATTCTCACTTCATGAAAGTAATAAAGTAAAATAGTTAAGCAAAATTAGTAAAAGAGTAATGTCAGCTGAAAGTGCATGCATTTCTGTAGCACCCTCCACCTCTTAAAAAATAACAGAAATCTATTTTTCTCCCTCCTATCCTCATCCAAATAAAAAGACAAGAAAATGAATTTTTTTGTAAAAAATGTGCTTAGTCAAGCAAAACAAAGTCCTTCTATTGCTGTATACATATCCATATGTATATAGATATTATATATGTATATGTAATTATAATTACTTACAAGGGGACTGTACTATAATGCAAGATTCTATCATTTAACTCAACAAATATTTATTGTGTTTCCTATGATCAAGGGCTCTGTTCTAGGTGCTGTGAATATCACACACACACAAAAAAAAGGAAACAATTCATGGCCTCAAGAAGTATGGACAGGGGGCAGCTGGGTGGCTCAGTGGATTGAGTCAGACCCAGAGATGGGAGGTCCTGGGTTCAAATCTGGTCTCAGACACTTCCTAGCTGTGTGACCCTGGGCAAGTCACTTCACCCCCATTGCCTAGCCCTTACTACTCTTCTGCCTTAGAACCAATATCAAGTATTGATTCTAAGATGGAAGGTGTAATGGTCTTAATAAAAAAAATTAAAAAAAAAAGAAGTATGGACAGTGGGAAATTCTGCCTTCTAGAAGCTCCACTTAAGGGGGCACCAAGACCAGATAGCTCATTTCCCACAGAGAAGTGATGGTGACACCTTCTTAAAAAATAAATTCAAAAAGGGATGAGGGGTGGAAATGTAATGAGTTTTGTTTTGGACATGTTGAGTTGGAGAACTAGGTTGAAATCAAGTAGTTCAGCCGGGACCAGAGATAAAGAGAGTGGGCTGGCTATACATGTGCTCAAAGATTTAAGTATATCATTTTTTTTAAATACAATAAATACCAAGAACTTGGGGAAATTATGAGGAATTTAACATGATTTAGGGTCACAGTTCTTCCTTTTTTTGCCTAAACAACTAGCTAAAAAGAGACATGTTTTTGAAATAAGTTGTGTTGATAAATCTCCTGTCAGGACTCTGTTATTCCTGAGAAATATCCAAGCATTTTTTTCTTCCATGAATGTTTATCTTAAAAATACATCCACTAATCACTAAACGAGGAGAACAATCATATAAGGGCAATACTAAAAGAGCCAAGGAAAAATTAGAGTCAGCTCTCGGAACAATTAGAATAAATTATTTCATACCATAAAGCACCATTGTAAAGGTCTTTGCAGACTCATGGATCTTGTTATACTGGGAAGGAAAATCATGCTCTAGGATACAATCAATATAGTTCAAGTCAATGAGCATTTTTTAAGTGCCTGCTGTGTTTAAGACACTGTGTTGGATACTATAGATACAAAGATAAAATTTAAACAATCTCAACTCTCAAAGACCTTTACACTTCATTTGGTATACATAGTGGTATTTGGTACATTCTACTTAGACAATGTGTAAAAAGGTGTCAAAAGAAGTATAAAACCTCTCAGGGTGTACTCAACTGTAACTACTCTGAAGAATAGTATTCATTTAGATGTGTGAGTTTAAAATTGTGTGTATTCCCATGATCCATCCCCCAAATCTATTTCTATCTGCTTAAATCCTTCAAGATCTAGTTCAAATTCCACTTTTACCCATGAAGACTTCTTATCTGATTTCTTCTCTCTAACAAGTGGTGATTTCTCTCTACTCTGTTTCTATTCCTATAATCCAGAACATCCTCCAACACAAATTTCTAAAAGATAACCTAGGCTCATGGCATTCTTTGAATGAACATCTATTCAAAACCACAATTCATGAGCCCCCATTCATGTTTCCCTTTTATCAGACAAATCAGAGGGCACTAACTGAAAGTAAAAGGTTTAAACACAACCAGAAAAACGCCATGGAAATTCCTTTGAACACAGAGAGATACACCTTCCCACAGATTTCCATAGTCTAGTGGGGAAAAGCAAGGGAGAAACATGAATTGGGAACACACGAAGCTAGGAGCCAGGAATGAAAGAGATAATATGGGTAGGGAATACACAGTTAGAGAATGGATATGAAAAATGGAATATATATGACTAGACAACTCACCCTCCTAGGCCTATGTCCAAGGGGACCTCTCTGCTTTGGAATCTTCTACTTGCTGCTTTCCTCACAAAAATGGCATCATCCACTAGCCTAATTATGTCAGATACTAGGTTGCACTGAGCTCCTTTCTCTACTGAACTAGAATACTGTTGATATCTCTGGGATTATTTTCTCTACTGTGCTGCCATCTGCTGGTTGTTTGCTAAACTTTTTCAATCAGTTAGTTATCTGTTGAATTAAAACATTATGTGGGCTTTTCTCCCAAAGAAGAATGTTTAACAGCTCTTTGGAGGCTTCTAACTAATAATCTCAGAGCTATGGCAACCCTCTTGTGAGTCAGCCACACATCCATACCCAGTCAGTCAGCAAAAACTCGTAGGTCCACTCTACTTTAGGGACTACTCCCTCAAACCTATAAGCAAGCTGAAATGGAAATTGCTCTTGATCTCCATAATGCCCCTAACTACTAACAATGAATCCATACAAATTACCTCAAAGAGTCACCTAAAAGACTTGTGTATGTGACTTATTTTCTCCTTCTAAATTTTAAGCTCTAGAGCAGAAATCATTATCTTTTTCTCTTTATATGTATTCCAACATTATGCGATATACCTTACACATAGTAGGCATTTAATAAAGTACTGTTGAATGAATGAATGTGGCGTTCTTGGATTGTCATTATCACTTAAGGATTTGAAGCTTTCATAACTGAAAGTAGTTTCAGCAGGTGCTAGATTTCCTTTAACTGAAATGTTTAAAAGAGGAAAAAAGTAAAGGAAAAACTCATCTTATATTAAAAGTAATAGTGTTGGAAAATGCCATGGTGTTGGTATTTGCAGGATATGGCAGATCAGAAAATAGTTTGGCTTTGGAATAGGATGGTTTCAGGTCTAGCACTACAGTCATGGTCAAATGCAGCTTAATCAAAGTCAAGCCCATGGATATTTACCAGAGAAAGTATGCCAGATTTAAATAAAGGAGATGTTTTTGAGCACCCATCTCTTAAGGAATTCTAATAAGTCTCTTCAGGGGACCTATTTTGTTACTATGGGCAATCTAACATTTCTTTTTATCCATTTAGAGAATGGCAGTGGAAAGGAGCTAATCTGCAAGGATTGCCTTGTAGTGATACAGTACTCTCAGATTAACAGGACATTTTATGAATTTTATAAGATCCAGTCTTGACCAAATCTGGCTTCTGCCACTCAATCTCATTGGAATCTTTGGGATTCCTCCATGTGCAAATGAAATAAAGGCCAGTATACTTAATTAGTAGAGGGTCAAGTGACTATGCTCTGTACGGTGCCTGACAGCAAAAGAGTCCTAAGTCCTATCCATCGTGATTATTTCTTTGTCCTAATGGAGTCAAATTTGCAAGCAGAAATGCAAATAAGAACTACAGACAGAAAAGGCACCCAGAAAAATATACAGATGAAGAACTTCCTTCATATGTAATGCAAAATATATTACCAGCAAATCTCCCTAGATGTTACATAATTCCCCCAGGTACAACCTACTTCAGAATCAATAGTTAAATATTGAAAATCTGATTGGAAGATGGCAGTGACTTCCTGCCCTTTCCTGTAATTGCCTTGTTGGATTTTTCTCATGAACAATGTATCACTGGCATTTCTTGACTTGGTAATATAGAGCACTCTCTGGAGATCTGTGCCCTCAAGGAGTTATTGCCGCAATGGAGTTATCTTACGGCGGGCTCCATTGATTTCCTCTGCACCTGTCAGCCTTCCTTCCTTGTTGGGCCCCAGGGTGTTGTGTGAAAAGTTGTGGGCTTCTCCAGCCCTCCCAGCTCTTTCATATGACGGCAGCCTAATGAGGTCTAAGAAGCTGATCAAGCTTAAGCCCCTTATTACAGTCACATTCCATTTGCTTCAAACAGGCCATGGCCCAAAACAAAAGCAAGGAGCCTTTGTTCTGGCCAGTTAGTCATAATGTTTTGGTGGGACCCAAGATATGATAATGATGATTATTTTCAAGTAATTTTCGATAGACGTGTTTGGAGAGTGATGTAAGTGTGTCTTGTGGCTGGATTTTTCAACTCCATCGCTTCATGTGGAGTGGTTTTCTATGACAGTATGTTCCACAAATGTGAACAGATGTCTTTCCCATGACCTTAACCCCGACAAATAGTGTCATTTTATGTACTTCCCAGATATTTTGGAGAGTCTCAGAACTTCAGATGCATGAGGTTTTAAAATCTCATGATTTTAAAGCTTTTAACCATTTCAGAGTTTCTAGAGGTGTGAGTAGTATCATCAGAGCAATGAGGTTAGTGTTGGAAGTTGGGTACATTTAATAGAAAAGCAAACTCTCACCCCTGCCATTGACCCAACTCCATTTATAGGATTTAGAGGTGGAAAGGATCTCAGATTATATCCCTTCATTTTACAAAGGAAGAAAATCAAATCTGGAAAAGGTAAGAGGTGAACCAGACCATCCTGTGTTTTAATCTGCCCTCAGAAACTTCCTAGTTGTGTGATCCTGGGCAAGTTACTTAATCCAATTTCCTAGCCCTTGATGCTCTTCTGTCTTGGAATCAATACATCAATACTTTACCTTGATTCTAAGACAGAAGGTAAGGGTTGGTTGTTTTTTTTTTAAGAGAGAGAGAAAGAGGAGGGAGGGAGGGAGGAAGAAGGAAGGAAGGAAGGAAGGAAGAAAGGAAGGAAGGAAGGAAGGAAGGAAGGAAGGAAGGAAGGAAGGAAGGAAGGAAGGAAGGAAGGAAGGAAGGAAGGAAGGAAGGAAGGAAGGAAGGAAGGAAGGAAGGAAGGAAGGAAGGAAGGAAGGAAGGAAAGAAGGAAGGAAGGAAGGAAGGAAGGAAGGAAGGAAGGAAGGAAGGAAGAAAGGAAGCAAGGAAGAGAAGGAGGGAGGAAGGGAAGGAGGGAGGAAGGCTCAGTTAAGTAGGAAGCAAAACTGACATTTGAACCCAAGATTACAAAATTTCTGATTCAGGAGAAACCTCAGGGGCTATCTAGTCCAAACAATACCTCAACAACTTTTTCTTTAAGCCCAACAGTAAGGAGAAACAAAATATGAGCCATCCTACTTGGGAATAGCTTGAATTGCTAAGAAGATTTTCTTTATGTCACAATCAAATCTTGAATAAGATTAGGAAGTTTTCTAGCTCCTTAACATTGATATCTGGTTATATGATTTTATCTCCTGGCCCCATGTCCCAATCAAATATGGGAGACAAATCTAGGAGATGAACTTTTGATAAAATATTATAATGTTAAATTTACTATTAATTAGTAGTAGTAAAAATTACTTAATATAATATGAAATTTACTATTAATGTTTATAGTTCATTACTCCTACTCCATGGAATGGTTCACTCTCTCTAGTCATTTCCCTTGATACACAAAGGTTCCCACATTCAGTATGTGATCATATAGTTTGAATAACATGGAATTAATATGCACAAGAAAATATAAACTCACATTCAAACTCACTGCCCCTTGGATCCTCAGTGAGAACAAAAATAGTTCCTGAGCATGCACATTCATAGCTCATAAAGAAGAATGAAGAGAGAAGCATTCACTCCCTCTTCTCAGGATCATCAATTAAAAGAAAGCAGAGAAGTCTCCTCCTGCCTTGCCAAGGTGTGGTTGAAACCAGTAGTTACAGCAATTCTTGAAACACAGAGAAAGGAGACCATCTTCTCCCGGTCGTTTGAATTGGCCCCCAATTCTCCAGTATCACCAGTCATGTACTCTACTAAGCATCTGCTGTCTTTCAATCTCTGGCATTGCCATCTGACCTCAGGAAAGGAGGAAACAAGAATTTGTAAAGTACTTACTATATACCAAGCACCTCAGGAAATCCAAATAGAAAGAAGAAAACAACAAAGTACAGACAGCAGTCTTTTTTATCCAACCTGCCTCAAAGGAAACATCAGAATTCCATGGAGTGGGGAGGGGCCAACCTTTTCCCATAATACAATCTCAAAATTTGCTCCACCAGCCTCCCTTATGAATCATTTCCCTCAGCCCTAAGGATCTCCATAGAGGAGAAAAAGTGAAAGGAAAAGGAAGAAAAAGAGAGACAGAGACAGAGAGAAGAATATTGGGTTATAGATACAATGAAATTAATGTAGTTATAAAGCAAATTTCGTTGTTTAATGTATAGTTTTAAACAAAGCATTTGGATTTTCTTTTCAAAATGGAAAAAGGAGTCTATTTCGGCATCTTAAAGCAGTTAAAAATAAACATGTTAAATAATGACCAGAAACTGCCAGCAAAATGAATTCACCTCATATAATTTTTTTAGTTAAGTAATATTTTGTTTTTCCCAGTGACATATAAAAGCAATTTTTAATATTTGCTCCCTAACATTTTGAATTCTAAATTCCTCCCTCCTTTACCCCCTCTACAATCCCTGAGAGGGTAATTTGATATGTTATATGTGTGCCATTATGCAAGACATGTTTCCATATTTGTCATGTTGTGGAAAATCACAAAATATGTTGTGTGCATATCACAAAAAAATGAAGAAAGTAAAGTAAAAAACATCACATTTAGATCTGTTTTCAGATTCCATCAGTTATTTCTCTGGCGATAGATAGCATATTTCATCCTGAGTCCTTTAGAGTTGTCTTAGATCATTGTACTGCTGAGAATAGTTAAGAAATTCACAATTGGTCACCTTATAATATTGCTGTTATTGTGTGCAGTGTTCTGGTTCTGCTCACTTCACTTTTTTAAAGTTTAATTTTTCCCTTCAATTACATGTAAAAACAGTTTTCAACATTTTTTAAAGAATGTTGAGTCTCAAATTCTCTCCCTCCCTTCCTTCCCCACAATTCCTTAACCCCTTTGAGATGGTAGGCAATCTCATAGATTTTATATGTGCAATCATGCATATATTTTCCCATTTTAATCATTTTGTGGAATGAAACTCAAATAGAAAAAAATTAAGAAAGTGAAAAAAAAAAGGTTGATTTGTCTGGATTCAGATTCAATTCTTTTTTCTCTGGAAGTAGATGCCATTTTTTATCATGAGTCCTTTATAACAGCTGTGGATCTTTGTATTGCTGAAAATAGCTCTTATTCGTAGTTGTTCATTGCAAAGCATTCCTGTCACTGTGTAATATTCTCCTGGTTCTGCTTATTTCACTCAGCTTCAGTTCAGTTCCAAATTTTTCTGAGCTCCACCTACTTGTCATTTCATACAGCATAACAGCATTCCTTTACAATCATATACTAAAACTTACTCAGCCATTCCCCAATTGATGAGTACCCCCTCACTTTCCAAATCTTTACTCCGCTAAGAAGAGTTGTTTAAATTTTTGGACATTTTTTGTTTTTTTATCTCTTTGAGATTCAAACCTAGTGATGCTATTACTAGGTCAAAGGGTATGTACTGTTTTATAGCCCTTTGGGAATAGGTCCAAATTGCTCTCCTAAATGAGTAAATCAGTTCACAATTCCCTCAGCAAGCATTTGTGTCCCAACATTCCTCATATCCCTTCCAAGTTTTGTCATTTTCCTTTTTTTGTCCTAATAGCCAATCTGATAGTTGTGGGGTGATATCTAAGAGCTACTTTAATAAGCATTTCTCTAATTAATAGTGATTTAGAACATTTTTACATGACTAGAGAGAGCTTAATTACTTTGAGAACTGCCTATTCATATCCTTTGACCATTTATCTGTTGGGGGATGCCTTGTATTCTTATGTATTCAACTCATTTCTCTATGTAATTGAGAAATGAGGCCTTTATTGGAGAGACATAAAAATTTTGCACCATTATGATTACTGTGTATTATTTTTCATCCTATTTACCCTTGTTTAGTTTCTGACTCTCTTTTCTATCAGCCCCACTTCCTTCTCTTATCCCTTTCCCCTCCTACTTTCCTGAAGAGTAAGATAGCTTTCTATACCCAGTGGATTGTGTATGTTCTTCCATCATTGAATCAATTCTGATGAGAGTAAGGTTCAAAAGCTCCCCTCCCCAACTTCCTTATTTTCTCCTCCAATGTGAAAGTTCTTTCATGTCCCTATTATGTACAATAATTTACCTCATTCTATTTTTCCCTTCCTCCTTCTCCCAATGCATTCTTCCTTCTCATGTCTTAATTTAATTTTATTTTTATATCATCCCAACATATTTAACTCACACCCTCACCCTCTGCATATGTATACTCCTTCTAATTGCCCAAAAATAACAAAGTTCTTTTGGCATTACAAGAATCATCTCCCCATGTTGGGATGTGAACAGTTTAAACTTTATTGAATGTCTTTTAATTTTCTTTCCTGTTTATTTTTTTATAATTCTCTTGAGTCTTATATTTGAGATTCAAATTTTCCATTCAACTCTGGTTTTTTCATCAAAAATGTTTGAAAGCCCTCTATTTTATTGAATGCCCATTCTTTTCCCCTAAAGGATTATGCTGTTTTGCTAGGTAATTGATTCTTGATTGAAGTCCTAGCTACATTGCCCTCAAGGATATCATATTCCAAGCTCTCTGATTCTTCAATGTAGAAGCTGGTAAGTCTTGTGGTATCCTGACTGTGGCGCCATGATATTTGAATTGTTTCTTTATGGCTCCTTGAAATATTTTCTCCTTGACCTGCAAATTTTAGAATTTGCCCACAATATCCCTGGGAGTTATCCTTTTGGGATCTTTATCAGGAGCTGATCCATGGATTCTTTACATTTATTTTTTGTCCTCTGGTTCTAGAATATCAGAGAAGTTTTCCTTGATAATTTCTTAAAAGATGATGTCTAAGTTCTTTTTTTGATAATGGCTTTCAAGTATTCTAATAAATCTTAAATTATATCTCCTAAATTTGTTTTCCAGGTCGGTTGTTTTTCCAATGAGATAGTTAACATTTTCTTCTCTTTTTTTTTTTCATTCTTTTGGCTTTGATTGTTTCTAGATATCTCAGAGTCATTAGCTTCCACTTGCCTAATTCTAATTTTTAAGACATGATTTTCTTGAGTGATTACCTTGTACCTCTTTTTCCATTTGGCCAATTCTACTTTGTAAAGAGTTCTTTTCCTCAGATAATTTGTGTAATTATTTTTTCAAAAGGACAGTTCTGTCTTTCAGGAAGTTTTTCTTTTAGTGCATTTTTGTACATCTCTTTCCATTTGACTGATTCTGCTTTTTAAGAAGTCCTTCTCTTCTTTGAATTTTTGTGCCTCTTGCCAGTTTGTCTATTCTGTTTTTTTAACATATTAATTTCTTCACTTTTTTGTGCCTTCTCCACCAAACTATTGACTCTTTTTTCGTGGTTTTCCTATATCACTTTCATTTCTTTTCCCGATTTTTCTTATACCTCTCTTATTTGATTTTTTAATCCTTTTTAAGTTCCATTAATTCTTTTGGGGGCTTGAGAGCAATTAATATTTTTCTTAGAGGTTTTGAATTCAGTAATATTGACTTTGTTGTTTTCTTCTAAGTTTGAGTTTACCCTGTCAGCTAAATAATTTTCTATGTTGTTTTTTGTTCATTTTTGTTCATTTTCCTGCCTTTTTTCCCTTTTAGTTTAAAAACTGTTAAAGTTGGGTTTTGTAGGAGTTCTTTTCTGAGCTTTGGGTCCTTTGTGCAGCTGCCTTTAGTTTTTCCAAGGTGATATGCTATAAGGAGAGAAGCGTTTAATACTCCCCCATCCTGTTCTCTGGTCTGTGAGTAACTCCAAGCACTCTTTCCCATCTTGGAACTATGACCAGGGTCCCCTGCTCCACTATGGCTACAAGTGATGGTGTATGCTGGTTCTCCTCCTTACCCTATGCCTGTGCCCCAAGACTGTGATCTGGTTCTGTGTACGGGCTCTGCAACAAGAGTCTTGAACCTAGAGCCAGCAAAGGAACCCCTGTAATCTCCTTCTAAACAGTTCTCCAACCCCTTCTTACCATCTTTGTCTAAGTGTTCCAGAAGCCTTGACTACTGCTTCAGTTGTGCCCAAGGCCTATTACCTCTTTGGGGTCTATTCTATCATGTTTCACTCTACCTTCACCTTGATGTACCAGATCCCTCATGTGAGCCTTCTAAGTTGTTTTATAATGAAAAATTGCTTCACCTTGTATTTTTGTGGCTTATGCTGCCCCAGAATTTATTTTGAGGTGTTACATCATGGTTTTTGGAGTATAATTTGATAGATCACTTGGGACCCTGTACCTTCTCTGCCATCTTAGCTCTGCCATCCCTGCTCACTTCTTTTTGCCCCATTTAACATAATCTTTCCAGGTTTTTCTGAAATAATCCTGCTCAGAGAGGAGCAGAACTAGGAGAACATTGTACACAGAGACTAATACACTGTGGTATAATCAAACGTAATAGACTTCTCCATTAGTGGCGGTGTAATGTCCCTGAACAACTTGCAGTGATCCAGGAGAAAAAAACACCATTCATAAGCAAAGGAGAAACTATGGGAGTGGAAACACTGAGAAAAAGCAACTGCCTGAATACAGAGGTTGAGGGGACATGACAGAGGATAGACTCTAAATGAACACTCTAATGCAAATACTATCAACAAAGCAATGGGTTCAAATCAAGAAAACATCTAATGCCCAATGGACTTACGCGTCGGCTATGGGGGGTGGGGGGGAGGAAAAGAAAATGATCTATGTCTTTAACGAATAATGCTTGGAAATGATCAAATAAAATATATTTTAAAAAAAATAATCCTGCTCATCATTTCTTATAGCACAAAAATATTCTATTATAATCTCATACTCAAAGAACTTTTCTATCCAAGGCTAAGTTCTTTTATATAGATGACATGCTAACAACATGCTTTGTTTCCATCACTGACCAGCATTGTGATCCTCAGTTCAATAGGATCACAAGAAGTTTATTAACCACCCCAACCCAAAATCTCTACTTCTTGAATGTGTGGGGGAAATATTCTTGAGCCAAAGGATCTTCTGGTATTCTTTGGCCATTCCAGATATCAGCCATCTAATGGTCTTAACTTCTCCCTCTCCTTCAACATTTCTCCACCTTTCTTTAATCTACTTGTGATTAACTATGTGGAATTTGCTTTGCTTAGAAAGGACAGAGGGGGAAAAATCTAGGAAGAAAGATAACAGTAAGATAAGTAAGGAGATAAAGGAGATTCTAGCTGCTTTTGATAAGCTCAAATCATCTGGTTCAGACAAATTAGACAATTCCAGTTACACAATTCCTTCTCTTCTAACTTTTATAGTCAAAAGGATCTTTCTAGTACCATACCTAACCAAGAGGAGGTAAGCTGTAATGTAACAAAAACTGAAATCAGAGAACTTGGATTTGAAAACTTGAGCAAGCCATCCACCCTTGTGGGGCTTCAGTTTACCCATCTATAAAAGGATGGTGCTTGACTAAATGATCTCAAACATCTCTTCTAGCTCCAGTACCCATGATCTATGCCCTCTGGTCCTGCCTCCCATGGAAATGAAAAGCAATGACTCATGACAACATGTATACTATGTCTTCTGTGGCTGCTATTGATGTTGCCTTATTCAAGGAAAAATTATCCCATTTCCATTGAACTTTCTATATTGGATCTATTTTGACTTTTGGCTCATTTTTTCAGCTTTGTTTGCTGTAGCTACATTTTGGAAATAAAAGAAAATCATTTTGTAAAATAGGAATATTTTCAGTCATAGCAAAAAAAAATAATAGCTGAATATAAAGTAAAACTAAGAATCTTTTCTTTCCACACTTGGTCACAAAATACTACATATGAAATACTGTCCTATGGACAGTCAAAAATTTGGTGGTAGATGATAGAAATTGTATATAGAAACAGTTTCATATATTTTTCTTTATTTTTAAAATCCTTACCTTCCATATTATAATTGGTACTAAGTATTGGTTCCAAGGCAAAAGACTGGTATAAAGGTTAGGCAATGGGTATTAAGTGACTTGCCCAGGGTCATAGCAAGGAAATGTCTGAGAACAGATTTAAATCCAGGAACTCACATATTTAGGTCTGGCCTTTTAATCCCCTGAGCCACCTCACTGCCCCCCAAAAAACAATTTTTAACATTCATTTTTTTTAATTTTGAGTTCCACATTCTCTCCCTGCTTCCTTCCCCTCCTGCCTCCATAAGAAATCAAGTGATTTGATATAGGTTATACATGTGCATTCATGCAAAACATATTTCCATATTAGTCACATTGTGGAAAAACAGACAAAAAAACATGAAAAAATAATTAAAGTTAAAAATATTAATATTTTGTCTTCATTGAAACTCCATCAGCTCTTTCTCTGAAGGTGGATAGCATTTTTCATCATAAGTTCTTTGGAATTGTCTTGGATCATTGTATTGCTGAGAATAACTAAGTCAATCACAACTCATCATTATACAATATTGTTATTACTATGTACAATGATCTCCTGGTTTTGCTCACTTCACTTTGCATCAGTTCATATTCTTTCCAGTTTTTTCTGAAATCATCCTGCTCATCATTTCTCATAGCACAATAATATTCTGCCACAATCATACAGCACAACTTGTTCAGCCATTCCTCAATTGATGAATATCCCCTCATTTCTAATTCTTTGCCACCACCAAAAAAGTTGCAATAAATATTTTTTAACAAATAGGTCCTTTTCCTTTTAAAAAAAAAACTCTTTGGAAAACAAACCTATTAGTGGTTTGGGAGGTCAAAGGGAACACACATATTTCTAGCCCTTTGGGTATAGTTCCAAATCAAAGCACAAATTCTGACAGGTTCTACCCTGCTGGAAAGATATCAAGTATCATCCTAGCAATACATTCTGTTTTTTGAAAATCACAGGGAAGGCCTGAGGATCCTTCCATAAATCCCATTCATGATAATGAGTCAGATCCCCCAGAGCAAGGATACCTACATTTCTCCTTCCCTCAGAACTTGTACCCCTAAAGGGCAATGAGGTTGTTTCTCTAATGCAGCTGTTCTCAACCTCTCAATTTGTAGCAATGAGAATACATAATGCATATCAGGTATTTACATTCTAAATCATAACTGTAGCAAAATTAGTTTTGAAGTAGCCACCAAAATAATTTTTTGGTTTGGGGTTGCTGCAACATGAGGAGCTGTATTGCGGGGTCACGGCATTAGAAAGGTTGACAACCACTGCTCTAAAGCTATCTGTTAGTGTCCATTCAGGTGCTTCTTCCCCAAATCAATCACTTATTGTTCAGTCATTTTAGTTGCCTCCTATTCTTCATCACCCCAAGTTCAGGTTTTCTTGGCAAAGATACAGGAGTGGTTTGCCATTTCCTTTTCCAGCTTATTTTATAGATGAGGAAATGAAGGCAAGCAGAGCTAAATTATTTTCCCAGGGTCACATATCTAGTAAATCTCTAAGTCTGGATTTGAACTCTGGTCTTCCTGGCTCCAGGCCCAACATGCTTTATCCACTGCACCAAGTAGTTGTCCCAAATAAAAAACTAGTTACAGTTAGTCTCCTTTATATTAGGTACCTGCCAGTGATAAATGGTCCAATGCCATTTAACCAATTAACAATAATTTAATAACAATAAATTTAATAATAATAATTAGCTTTTACAAGTAGAATATTTACTGAGAAAGTATAGAAAGAACAAAGCATTTCTTCCCAGCCCCTGAGAAGCACGCTCTTCTCTATATCTCCTTGGTCTCTGGGGAGAATGAGATCCACCTTTAGAAAGTTACTACTTAAAAAAGTTTTGTCCCAATAAATTCACTTCTAAAAGTAGCATAATCAATGCTTGAGTTGCCTCAAATTAACCATAATGTTAGATGAAATATGACAGTAAGGACACAGCCTAGTCACAGCCTGATCCTATCCTCTATCACCTAAGAGCAGGTAAGAAGAAATAAGAAGAAACAAAGAGCAGAGGCCATGGATGGTCCAAGTGGGGACATTAAAACCTGAGGTCTCTCTCCCCACCCAGAGGCATGTCTTCCCTCAACTCCCTGTGACCAGGACAGAGAAAATATTTTGGTTAATTGTTATTGTTGTTGTTCATCCTTCATTTTGAAAGGTGACCAATGATATCACAGGGTGATGTCTTCCCTTGACAGTGGATTGGATTTAAGTGAGGCAGAGCTGTACAAAAGTCATCAGCCTCATTCTTCCTTCCAGAGTCATCAAAGTCCAGTGACAAGACAAACATCATGATGACTGGTGATGACTCAGGTTGCAGTGGATGACCCTGATGTCTTTAATGTCTAACTGAGCTCTAAGCACTCCTGCTTCAGTCTCCTTCATGGCCATTGGGGAAAAGATTTGTTCTCATCTACCCATTCCACTAGAGAAAGTCTTCACATGCTTGGGTGTAGACACCCCCTAATTCACCAACTGTTTTGAGACCTGTTGGTTAGCTTCAACCAGGTCTAGCCATCTATCAAGATGGTTTTACCCAGGTGAGGCTGCTGCACCCGCTACATCTTCTTGGAGCCACAGGTAAGAGTTGGGTGATAGGTGGACACCAAAGATGGATGAGAAGCCCTGAAAAGGGATCAGCAAGCCCTCACACCAGAGGTGCTGATCCTCTCTACATAGCTTTTGTGAACATCCTCAGCTGAGGCTCAATAACCAATGGAAAGGTTCCTCTCTTCCACAAGAGAAGTACATTGAAAACAGTACCTAGCTAACATCATGCAGCACTAAGAATGCTTAGCTTGGTCTCAGATTCTATGACTCCAAGTTCAGCATTAATGATGTTAGCTAAGGAGTAGAGTTGAAGCACCGGGAGAAACAAGGTAATAAAAAGAAACTCAGCAGCAGCCATCTGGTCATTTGGTGTTTAATTTTTTTGGCCATATCAACCCACAAAATAAAGGGGAAAAATGAACCTCAGTCTTATACAGCCTTCCCCTACTTCTGCTGTAGTAGAGACAGTAGCAGAAAAGATGTCAAAGGGTTCTCAGAATCACAGATTTAAGACGATCTATAGACATTAATTTGGCTCCGGGATTCAAAATGTGAGACCCTTGTCTAGTAACCAATAAGTAGGTATAATATTAAAGTAACTAAATCATATTGATCTTTACATTGTTGAAGAAACTGCAGATAGGTGGGAAAATGTATCTGGCTATTCTTGAAAAAGTAAATCTTTAAGTTGTTTTTATAATATTAATTGTGCCTTCAAGGGCAAAATGAAACATGATTTTCATGGGACATTTGGACAACTGGTCTTGCTCATGATAAGTATTTATAATAAGACTGCCATGAAAATAATTGCAATGCAATTCCATGTTGGAAAGGATGAGAGTCAGATGACTGATTTTTCAAGGCTGAAGGCTGATTTCAAATCCCATCTCTGAAATATACTACACCAGTGATTGTGAGCAAATTCCTTCTCTGAGTCTAACTTTAAGGAATAGATGACCTCTGAAGTCTCTTCAAATTCTCAAACTATGTTTCTGGAATTAAATTTTAGAGTCATGGATTGTTATGCCCAGAAATTCTATGAGGGACTATGAGGGTAAGACACTCCAAATTCAATCAACATATACTTTAAGAGTCAATGGCTTTGATTCAAAGGTGGTTAAACAGGATGATAGTGAAAAATAAGTTGTTAATTTTTGTGAATTTAGGGTAATAACACTTGGACCACCTAGCTAATGAGGGGATCTTTTTAAACAATAAAACACTATAAATATGAGCGATTACTGAACAGGCCAATGTGAGCCTCTTTTATGGAGGGTTGATCAAAACAACAATTTCTTTATAACAGGGGATTAAGAAATTTAGATCAACTAGATTTTCTGAACATTAGTTGCTATGAAATAAATGGAAGGAAATGGGATTATATTTTATTTGGATGCTGCTTATACTTCTTTGTAAACTATTCTTGCAGACTATCCTATCTCTCTGTGGGTAGATATGCACACATTAAATTCCTGAAGCTCCATGAATGATGCATGAAAGAAATGTAAGTGACACCAACAGCCCTGTGGGCAGCTTCTCAGAGAGCCAAAGTGTAAATCTAGAATAAACAAACCAGGTGTTATTTTCTAACTTCCATACTGTGCCTCCTTTCATTAAAAACAAAAATATAAGAACTCCTAAAAATGTGGTCTCAGACTTCTGTTAAAGATCCACAGAAAAGGGAGCCCATCTCTCCTACATATACTTCAGCAACGAACTAAAAGTACCAGAAATTAAAAAAAGAAATATATTACTAAGCTCCGTCATAAGCCCCAGAACTATTTAAAAAGATGATTGGAAATTGAGAGCTCCAGAGGTGACATCCCAATCATAAAGTCAGCACGAGATCAGGCAAATGAGCCAAGAGTTGACACTGGTACCTAAGACTGGGGAAATCTGAAACAGTTATGGTATGGAGTCACTCTAGCCAAAAAAAGTCAGCCACAGGACTACAGCTTGGGAACTGAAACTTGTCAGCATATAAGAGATGGAAGACAATGATAGGAAAATATTCCTGATGAATGGAAGGAACAATCAGAGCCTAATCACATCATCAAATATTGTGAAGAGGAAAGAGGAGTCTGCCCCAGCACAAAATAGAGCCAGAACAATTGGATATTTGAGAAAACAAAAGAAGGTACTAAACCACATAAAATAATATAATAGTCCAAGTAATGTCCAAGAGGTAATCCCAGAAAAGAGAATAACTTTATAACAACTACAAGTAGAACCTAAGAGAAAAATTTGCTTGACTACAAAGACTATCAGAAGAAATAATGGAAGAAATGAAGTAATAGATGTTTAAAATTGGTTTATAAAAGAAATAAGAGCCCTGGAGAAAAAATAGAAAAAAGAAAATAACACATAACAGAATGTGAAAAAAAAAGTTTATCCAAATAATGATATCCCTGAAAACTATGATAGCCCTACTGATTTTACAAGACAAAAAAAAAAAATCTGGAAAAAATGTAATGTTGAAAAATAGAACACATAAGGTATCTCATATCAAAACAACTGACCTAGAAAACAAGTCAAGTAAGAGATTCATTAGATTCCCTAGGAACAAAGAACAATAGCAAAAGTATCTGGATACCATGTTTCAAGAAATCATAAATGAAAACTGTACAGATCTATCAAAACCAAAGGACAAAGAAAAAATAGAGTTCACCAGCCATTTCCCTGAAACTCCAGAATGTAAATTCAAAGGAATGTCATAGCCTAAATCCAGAGCATCCAAGGGAAAAAAAAGAAGAAATACTATAGTCATGGGGAAAGAAAAAATCACGTACCGTGGAACCAGTCAGTCTCATACAAGATTTGGCAGTAACTATTATAAAGAGGAAATTTTAAACTATAAAATCATGAAGAGAAAGGCTTACAACCAAGAATAACATACTACTAATGACTGAGGACAAGGAGGAAACAGAGCTATAATGGAATAGAAAAATTGTAAATATTACTTTAAAAAAAACAGAATTAAGAAGAAACGCAAAATTGCAAATGCAAGAATTAAGAGAAATATAGAAAATGAAATATATTTGAACAATTAGAAGGGTATAAACAATGATGGTGTATTTCTATTCTAATGGGAGAGAAGAGACAAGTACCCCCTTAAAATCCTAATTTTTTTCAAAGATCAATCAGAGAGAATTAAGATAAAGACAGGAGATAGCTTTGTCTGATGGCCTTGGAAGAAGAAAAGAAAAGCAATAAGCTAGGGAAGAAATTAGAGAAAAAGAATTTACTGTTTCACAAATTAGATGTTTAAAAATATACAAACATAATGGAAGGGGTGGTGGGAACAAGCATCATATAAACCTCTATCATATTAATTGAAAAAAAAAGAATTGAATACACATTCACACATGTACACAAGTCCAAAGAATTTTTATAATTATATATATGTGTGTGTGTGAACATATATGTATAGCCTAATATGTACCAGGATCGCTCTAATCACTGTATAAATAAATTCTATTGTATTTTATCTTTATAGCAGCTACCCTAGGAGGCAGGTGCTATTATAGTCTCTATTTTGCAGATATGGAAACTGAGGCAAATAGATGTTAATTACATATGATACAGTGGAAACCCCCAGTTCCTGGAAGTCCTATTGCCTGAGTCTTCAGGATATTCTTCTTAGGCATAATGTGTTTTTTCTGCTGGGTTCCTTGTAGGATCTTGAATCTTCCTTTCCTTATACATCTATTTTGTCTCCACTCTCTGCAGAAACCACCATCAGTTTATCTGGGGATGCTGCTAGTAGGCTGGCAGGAGGACCAAAATATTCTGTAACTTTCAAAGCTCAGAAAATCCTCCGCAATCCCCAAGCATAAAGGGATGGAGGCAACAATGGTCAAGGTCAAGCTCTTCTTTTCCCCCATAAATGAATTTTGTCCCCAGGAGTTGACTGGAAGGCTTCAACCTTAAGCTGCTAGATCACTGATTCCAAGTTATATTAGTGTTTTTATACAAATCCCTAAAGCATGACCAAGTTCCTCAACCAAGCTGAACCCATTTCTTATATCTCATCTCATTCATCCAATGCTTTTCAAGATCTTATAGATTAATTAAGATTGTTTCACATTTGGTCTAAATCCTGTGATTGTTTAATGTTTAGACATTCATGCCTACTTCATTCTTCTGATTGTTCTCATCTGCCAAAGATATAAGATGTATCACCTTATCAGTTACCTTATCAGTTACCTTATCAGTAGGGTGATATGGTTTTATAGCTTGACTCAATCAACCTAACCCTTACCAAGTGATAAATACAGTTAGAAGCGTTGTTTTTTGGGGGTTTTTTTGGAGGGGGAACTGAATAAAGTAAATAATCTTTTAGTTTAGCTGACTTCAAAAAAGAGATAAGAAAACCAAATTATCAACATCAATAATGAAGGGGTAGCTAGATGGTTCAGTTCATAGAGTGCCAGACCTAGAATCAGGAGGACCTGGGAAAGAAGCTACAGAAACATATTAAAAGTAACATACACACTATAATCAGTTTAGATTTCTACCAAGAATGAAGAGTTGGCTCAATATTAAGAACGCAAGGCATTTATTATCTATTATATGTCAAACTGGAGAAGGAAATGGCAAACCACTCTAGTATCCTTGCCAAGAAAACCCCAACTTGGTTCATGAAGGGTCAGATATAACTGAAATAAAAGAACAACAACAAAAATATGTCACACTGTGCCAAGTGCTGAGATTACAAATGCAAGCAAAAAGAGACAGTCCCTACTCTCAAAGAGTTTATATTCAAATGGAAGAAGAAACACACCAAAGGGAGCTAAACTCATAGGGGAGATACCCAGTAGGGGAAGAGTCAGAAAAAAGCTCAATGAAGTATGACTAACGTTGGCCCAAATCCAAAATGGAGACCCTGGGAGAAACCTACCAATTGGAGGACTACAAAAAGTTTAGAGAAATGTTTCAAGGCTCTGAGGAAATTTCCAGGGAGAGAAGCAAGAAGCATGGTGGGAAAGCCCTATGATTCAAAAGATTAGGTGAGAGAGGAATAATTTTCAATATTGGGAAAATAATAAATATAACAGACCACATGAATAATAATGTCTCTATAGACAATATTAATAATAACATAGATAGTACTTACATCATATTTTAAGTCTACAAATTGCTTTCCAAATATAATCTTACTTTAATCTTATAAAAATCCTCAGAAATATTATCTCCATTTTACAGATGAGGAAAATGAGGCAGTTAAGTCACTTGTCCAGATTTAGCATATGCAAAAAAGAAGCAAAATCTTTTCACTTTGTATATTTTCATCTATAATTTAGATTCATGTAATACAGATATTTATCTAGAAAATTAATTGAAATAATAACTTCAGCAAAATAATAATAGTAATAATGATAATACATAACATTACACAGTGCTTTAAGGTATTTTTGCTAAGAGCTTTGCAAATATTATCTCATTTTATTCTCACAACAACCCTGACAGGAAGATGTTAATATTATCCCTACTTTATATGAGGTAAGTAAGTGACTTGCACAGGATCACAACTAGTAAATGTCTTAAGACTAGGTCTGAACTTAAGTCTTCTTGACTCTCAGTCCAGCACTCCATACATTGCTCCACCTAGCTAAAGAATATAAAATGAATCTATGCAAATCATAAGCCTTTCTGTATTTTACTAGAAGACAGAAAGAAAGAGAATGATAAATTTTATTCAGAATAAGTATAGATTATATAAACTGTTTGGGAGTCTGCCTAACAAGAAACATATGTGTGTGTGTATACAGATACAAATGCAACTATAAAATATTCTTCACACAAATAAAGACAGACCTAACTAATTGGAGAGATATTTAGTCATATGGCCTAGTAAATCTGAAACACTACTGTGAAAATTAATGTACTTATTCAGTTCCATATTGAGAAAATATTTGCAATCAATTTGATCAAATGAGATTTTAGCACAGTGCCTAGCACACAGTAGGAATTATATAAATGCTTATTCCCTTCCCTTTCTCTCTTCCTCCATAAAAATCGAACTACCAAAGGGATACTTTATAGAGATAGAAAAAATTAACAATTTACCTGGAGAAAAAAAAATTAACAATCTCAAGGAAAATTATGAAAAAATGGGAAGGAGCTTAGCGGTACTAGATTTCAAATTATATTACAAAATAGTAATCATCAAAACTATTTGGGAATAATTTAAAAATGGAAAATTTTATCAATGGGACAAAGGGGAAAGTAATAAGCATTTATATAGCACCTACTTAATAATGCAAGGTCTCAAAATAGATAAACATAATGGAGCTATTACTGTTGGATTTAATAAATCCAAAGACCTCAACCAGTGAGGGTAAAGATTCACTACTTGGCAACAACAATTAGAAATAGTCAAATATGAATTAGGTTTACATCAGCATCTAATATTATATAGCACAAGAAGCGCCAAATGGATATATGAACTTGATATTAAAAAGTCTCATAGAAAACAAATTAGAAGAATGGAGAAGGACATAACTTTGGCAATCATGGAGGGAGAAAGCAAGAGAGAGAAGATAAAAGATAAATGGAAAATGTCAATTACATAAAATTAAAAGCTTTTGCACAAACAAAATCAGCACAGCTAAAATCTGAATGTAAATAATTAGGAAAGAATAATTATAGCAAGTTCTCTGTTAAAAGTCTGATATCAGAAATATATAAATAACTGGTTCAAATTTGTAAAAATAAGTCATCCCTCAATAACTAAATGATCAAGGATATAAAAAGATGATTCTTTAAAAAAAAAGGAAACTAGAAAAAACCATACGAAAAAATTTCCAATCACTAATTATATGAGAAATATAAGTTAAGATTACCCCAAGGTTCCATATCAGAGCCCTCAGATTAACAAAGATAATGAAAAGGGAAATTGACAATGGTTAGAGAACAGACACACTAATGCACTATTGGTTCAACTCTCTTGACTGCTCTGGAAATCAATTTGAAACTGCCCCAAAGTCACTAAATTGGGAATACCCTTTGACTAGCAAGTCAGTTTTAGAATTGATGTACTTCACTGAATCTGTGCTTTAAAAAAAAAATGGGATTTGCAGTTTCATATAGAAATCTTGTTTTTCTGCTCTCTGTACATAGAAATGTTTTGGTGTTTATTAAGTTCAGTATTTAAAAAGGAAAGGAAAGGAGGAAGAGTGTTTCCCCACTCCACCCCCTAAGGGAAAGGGAAAGGGAAGAGGAGGGGAGATGGTCTCCAAAGCATTAAATTAACAGAGGTGACAGAATGAGCTTTCATCCCTGACATCCTTTTCCTAAGCCTGAAGTGGCTCATCCCAGCATCCTAATCCCCTCATCAGTTTGAGGGAAAGCTGATCGCTGGCTTCTTCCCTCTAGCCCCCACAGCCCCACCCCCTTTCCAGCCATGGCTGCCATCCAGTCTCCTCTCTGACCAGCCAACCCTATCTCTGATGGACATCAAGTGTCCACTTGATTAATAATGCCATTCGGCTCCCTATTAGAACCTGCCTATCAGTCTATCTTTAGCATCTTCGACTTCCTTATCCCCCCTTCATGGCTTTCATTTCTGAATACTTCTGCAGCTCTCACTCAGGGACCTGGCCCTGCTACCCTGACTCATGGAAAGCTTGATTTACAAAAGATGGGAACTGCTTAGATCTAAAAAAGTTAGCTCAATTGCCTTTAGTGCCTTCCTATCTCCTGTGGGTAAAATCCAAATTCCAGTGCCTGGAATATGAGGTCCTAAATACTCTGGCCCCAGCTTACCTTCCTAACTTTATTTTCCTTAACCCTTTATGCCAGAGCAGTCTAGGGCACAGAGGCTTTGCTTTCCCCCTGAGTCATCTTGAGGACCTCAATCCTTGAACTTTTTGCAGAGCTCCCACCCATCTAGTCTAGAGCACATCACTCTGATTTTACAGAGGCATCTCATTTTACAGAGAAGGAAATGAGAGGAAACATGTCATAGAGAAGAGCAGATACACGGCACCATCATGCACAGAGAACTGGCCATGTAGTCAGCTTCCGAGTTCAAATCTGTAGACACTCTATAACCCTGGAAAAATTATTTATCCCAGTTTGCCTTTGTTTCCTCATCTGTAAAATGAGTTGGGGAAGGAAATGGCAAACCACTCAAACACTCAAATTATCTTGTATCCAAGATTATTCATCTTTTATTGCCTATTTGTATGCAACATAACCAAATAATCTGTGTAAATACTCTCACTTGAGAGCAGGGAATCCACTTAATTAATAACCACTTATTAAGCACCCTACTATGTGCAATGTGAGGTTCTGTAGATACAAAAACAGAAATGAGACAACCTTCTGCTCTCTGAGGGACTTATATTCTAAAGGAGGAAACAATATACAGATACATATACACAGCATAAACAAAATAAATATAAGGTAACCTGCAGGAGGATTCAAAAGGTTTGTGCAAAAGATAGTACTTGGGCTAGAAAACATTTGATTTATATTTCAATGTAAGACAAGATATTAGGGTAAGCAGTGACATTGTATCAATCACATTTTCTAGAAGAAAAAAAATGAGAAAGAAAGAGAAGGGAGGCAGGGGAAGGAGGAAGAGAGGGGGAAGAGGAGAGGAAGGAAAGAGGAAAAAGTAAAGGAGAGAGAGGAGGGGAAGAGAGGGAGGGAGGAAAGGAGAAAGACAGAGGGGGAAGGAGAGAGGAAGGGAAGAAGGGAGAAAAGAGAGAAGGGAGAGAGGGAGACAGAGATGGAAAGATGGAAAGGAAAGGAAGGAAAAGGAGAGAAAGAGAGAGAGAGAGAGAGAAAGAGAGAGAGAGAGAGAGAGAGAGAGAGAGAGAGAGAGAGAGAGAGAGAGAGAGAGAGAGAGAGAATAATTGCAATTGTGAAAAACCCAGGAGAGCTTAGGGAAGCAGAATTATTCATCGAGTGATAATAGGTAAATGATTTACCAGGAAACAAGGATTGATGGATGCCCTGGGAAAGAAGACAATGGAAGAGATCTTTGTATCAACTGGTGGCCCTTCTAAAAGGCACCAGATCTGTGTAGGGAGAGTCATTTCAGTCTGTTCCTTTCATTCCCTGATATTCCCCCCTTCAAATATAAACCAAAGTGAAGTATCAATTCATGATAGCATATTATTGCTACCTGAGTTCATTTCAGCAGACTTGGCCCTTAGAGGCTTTCACAAAAGAGTCAGACACATCAGTGATGCTGAAAACAATAGGCCTTAATTACAGGCATATTTTAATACCTACAATGGAAGCCATCAGGCCTGATGAGACACAGAGAGGCAGAGGCACTGAAGATCAGGGACAAGAGAAGAAAAGAGGTTCAGGGCTAAAACTCCTAAAGGGTCTCAACTGCCAAAGGGAGAAGGCTGCACAGCTGGATCCTACTTTCTGAAGTAGGATCCACTGAGCCTTGGGTATGGTGATTAGCAATGGTCCTATGAGTGGTCACCCTCAGGCTTGGCACGCCTGGGTCATAGAAAACTCTTGTCACTCCTCCACCTCTGGGTACAGCATGTAGACCCTGGTATCTACCTATTTAGACATTTTACCTCTTTCAGACTCATTTTTCTCCTCTGTAAAATGAAGAGGTTGGACTCACTGGCCTCAACGACCCCTTCTAACTCTAAACCTAAATTAGAATGTAAGCTTTATGAGATCAAGCCTACTTTATTTTTATTTGTGACTTCCAAGCACTTAGCATAGTGCCCAGCATATAATGAGCACTTAATAAATGCTTGTTGATTAATTGACGGTCTGAGTTTCTCATCATTCATTCAGCAGCACAGCTCATTGACAGGGGTAAGTGCCACAGGTTTTATAAGGAGAGGTGGCTTCTCATCAGTTCTACAATCAGGTAGACCCTCTCCCTCTCCCTCTCCTGCCCTTTATTCTAGAGTGGAGACCATAAAAGTTCCCAGCAAGGAAGCTTCCAAACATAGAAGATTCTAGAATAAGAAAGGATTATGAACATGAGAAAGGAGTCCTGTCTAAAGCAGAGATAGCCTATTATAAGGGAGCCCTAAGGACCTCAAGGAGGACAAAACAGAAAGAGACAGAAACAAACAGAGATTAAGAGAGAGAATGAGAGTTGGGGATGCAGGGACATCACTCTTTCCTATCATAAATTCAATAGATTCCATTTTATTCAACAAGAATTTATTGCGTGACTTTGATAAGCCTGGTAAGTGCTATAGACCCTTCAGGTCCTCAAATACAGACCCAGAATTCTTTCCACTACACTCTTTCCACGTTGAAAAACAAAATACAATCTGAAGGCTTTATACAAATATAGGGAGTTGTCCCCTTAGCCATTTGCCCTACTAACAGTGAAATAATTTCTGGGTTGATTGCATATAAATAAGCCTCAGATATTTTTGAGCACCAGTTGCTTAAACCACCTCCTTGTATCTCTTCCACCAGCTGCCTCCCTTAGTCACTGCCTATCTTCCTGGTCCAACCTGGCAGTAACTCTAATTTGCCTTACCACAGAGACAGCTCTAAGGATAGGGCAGCATCTGTTATTGTTAGATAAAGCTATGGCATTTGAACATTATTTCCAGAACATCTGGAATTCTTGATGGACTTTGCAGGAACCTCAGAGACTTCTGGGTAACATATGTAAGTTGAAAGAGAAAAGAATACTTAATCTTCCGGGAGAATCATCATTAACTAGCACTTTTTTTAATGACTTGTTAGCTTTCTTCATTCAGAACATCAAGGGGATTATGGGTAAGAAAATGCATAGAACTATTTGAGTCTTGTCATGAGGAAAGAAGTTTCTAAGATGACTTTATTCCAAACCTCTATCTAATTAGAGAGCTAATTAGCTAGTGGTGCAGTGGATAGAGCTTTGACTCTGGACTCAGAAAGATCTGAGTTTGCAGATAGCCTCAAGATATTTTTATAGATTTTATTTATTTATTTATAGATTTTTTATATTAAATTAAATTATAAATTTATTTATATTATATATAAATATATTGTATTATAAAAATAAAAAATTAAATATGTTATTTATAAAAAATTAAATATGTTATTTATTTATAGATTTTATAGATTATAGATAGATTTACCAGCTTTATGACCCTGGGCATGTCACAAACTTGACTGAGCCTTGTTTGCTCATCAGTATATTGGGAATAGTAATAATAGCAGCTACTTCCTAGAATTGTTAGAAGAATTAAATGAGATGATAATTTTAAAGCACTTAGCACAGTGTCTGGCACATAGTAAACTCTATATAAATATTAGCCATTATTATTGATTAAAGCAGCAGAAAGTCCTGCTAAGAACCTACTTTGTAGGAGATTGTCTGTATTAGAACATTGTATTTCCAACATCTTGGGAAAGTCTGTCAGGATACCTCCAATGCCCTGTGGATTTGAAAATCTCTCCAATGATACAATTTGCAACCCACTCATCCTGTCCATTCTCTGTGTGATTCTTATCCATTTCCTCCCATTAAGTTTCCATAGGAAGACCACCCAATGGACTGGAGACTTTTTTTCAAATATTCTTATCATGAGGAAACCAGTGAAGCACACATAGGCTTTAATGGATCATGCCATCCTCTCCTCATGGGCTAGGCAATTCTTTTCATTCCAACATTTCTTTAAGGACATTCTCTATATCTCTTCTCCTGAGTGATTCCTTCTATGCAATGCTTTTCAGCTTGTTAATTCCCACACTGCCCATCAGTACATCTCATCTCTTGAATTGTACAATGGAAGCAAAAAAGGAAGTAGAAAAAGCAGTAGATTTACCTGCTTTGGTCAATCAAGTAAAAGGTTTGGACCTAATATCCTCTAAGGTCCCATCCAGCTAGAAGTCTATGATTCTCCCATAATAACATAGACAGCATGTGTATATGATGCCTTTGAAGCCTTAATGGTTTTACTTCTCTCACTTCATCCCCATCAGAATTTCCTCTTTCTGAACTGTGGGAGCAGAAACACAGAAGAAAAACAACTGCTTGATCACAAGGATTGATGAGGATATGATTAGGGATGTAGACTCTAAATGATCACCCTAGTGCAAATACTAATAATATGGAAATAGGTCTTGATCAATGACACATGTAAAACCCAGTGGAATTGCTCATTGGCTAAAGAGGGGGGTGGAAGGAGGGGAGGGAAAGAATATGATTCATGTAACTATGGAAAAATATTATAAATCAATTAATTAAATAAATAAACTTTTTTAAAAAAGGATTGCATCTTAAAAAAAAATTTCTTCTTTCTCAACCCTGAGAGTACCTTTATAGAATATCTTGGGTTGAGCCATAAACTATACCACAGTTTTTCACTGTAGGAATCTAGAAAGCCTAATAAAATTCCCACACCTTAGAACAAAAGAAATCCTTTCTAAATTGTAAGCTATATTTTTTTAATGTAGTAGTAGTTTCCTATCATTGACTCCCTCAGCCTGCTGGCATCTACTCTGAAAAGGAGACATGATACAAAGAATATCAAACTTTATAGTGTAGAAAAAAAAACTGAAAGGGAATGGGTAACCATAGGACAGGGAAGGGATGAACAAATTGAGGGATGATGTGATCAAATGTCATTGTGTTATAAGAAACTTTTTTTTTCCTTCAGTCATGTTTTATTTTTCTCACTTTCCTGTAAAAACAGTTTTTGGCATTTGTTTTCTAACATTTTGAGTTCCACATTCTCTCCTTCTGTCCCTCCCCATCCCTCTCCCTGAGATGGTAAACAATTTGCTATTGGTAATACATGTGCAATCATAAAAAATATATTTCCATATTCATCATGTTCTGAAAGAAGACATAAAAAAAACCATGAAGAAAATAGTGGTCTGCTTTGATCTGCATTCTGACTCCATCAGTCTAAGAAAAAAATTAATATGGCAGATTTCAAAGAAACCTGGGAAGACTGCTGCTATAAAGTGATATAGAATGAAATGAGAAGAGTGAGAACTTACACAAAGACCACAAGAAGGTAAAGGGAAATGACTTTGAAAGACTACCGTCTAGCTGACCATGACTTACTTCCATCTATCATGACTTACTTCCAATCACTGATGATAAAGCGCACTATCCCCACCTCTTGGGGGCTGATGGATTAGAGGTGCAAAATGGGACATGCATTTTCAGACATGGATAATGTGGTGATATTTTTCTGCTTGATTAAATGTATTTACTTCAAGTAAGGACTTCTGTGGAGGGAAGGAGTAGTAGAGATTTTTTAAAGAAACCAGAAAATATCAATAAAACATGTTTATAATACACAGCAGAAAGCAAAAAGAAGTTCAGAAGGCATACAAACATGACAACTTTGTTACTATGGTATTAAATCTATGCTTTAGAAATGACATGGACATATGACAGATGTTTATGGTTTCCATACTGTCCTTTTTTGTACTTTGTATGTTGAAATATTTATGCATATTGATGATTATTAAGTTGATGATTTTAAAAGAAAAAATTTAGAGTGATGATCTAGAATCAGAGGTCCCATGTTCAAATCCCAGCTCCATTACTTACTAGTTGTGTGACCTTAGGAAAGTCACAACTTTTATAGGCCTTACATTCTTGGAATTTGGACTAAATGGTCCCTTACAGCTCAAAATATTTGATTGTACAATTTCAATACTGGATGCTTTGTTTTTCGAGCCCTCTCTTAGACCACAAAGAATTGAAGAGAAGAGAGTCTTGCCTTTTCCTTTGAGTCTTTAGTCTTCAAGAACTATCTTAACAGGACAGAAATTCTCTCTCTCTTTGGACTAGGTTTGGGGAATGGCTAGGTCAGGAAGGAGCTCCTTTCAAGGATAGATGCATGCCACCAGGGGTGACATCTTGATATAGTGTAACCTACACCCTTTATAATTAAAGAGTACTAGATACTACTTCATTAAGAAAGAATACCAGAACCGATTAGGAAATGGATAAACAAATTGTGGTACATGAATATTATTAAATATTATTTAACCATAGGAAAAAATGAGTAGGAAGAATTCAGAGAAGCACAGGAAGACTTATATGGACTGATACAAAGTGAAATAAATAAAACTAGGAAACCAATATAAATATAAATCAAAAGAACAATAAAATGAAATTGGATTCTATATTATTCTAATGACCAAACCTATTCCTAGAGAAGAGTTAAGAAAATATACCCTCCTTCTTTCACTGAAGAAGAAAAAGGGATAGCTAGATGACTGAGTGGATAGAGTACCAGTCCTCTAGTCAGGAAGACTTGGATTCAAATCTAGCATCAGATACTTCCTAGCGGTGTTTCCCTGGGCAAGTCACTTAACTCCATGTGCCTAGCCCTAACCCTTCTGGCTAAGAGTAGTTACTAAGATAGAAAGTAAGGTTTGTTTGTTTTTTTTAAAGAAGAGGTAGGAGACTTTGGTTTTAGAAGAGTGTATATTACTTAGTCCCAGAAAATGTGATGGTTTTTCTAAAAAAACAAATCCCTTTCATATTAAATCTTTATTACAAGAGAAGTTTTTTAAGTAAGGGAGGGGGAAAGGGATATATCCAAAAATAAATGTGATGTAAAAACAAAAAGCAATTAAAAAAAAAACAAAGATGGGCTGCCAAAAAAAAGATCATTGTTTTCAGTGTTGTTGGCATTTTAAATGTCTTTTAATACATAATCTGGATTCCTTGATTTTCTGTCATACATTTCAAGTCCTAATCATTTGTTTTGTTAAATTGCCAGTACTTTTTCACTTGTTTAAAATGTCATAAAAAAAGTTCTAATTGAGATTCTACATTGGGATTATGTCATTGAAATTTTATTTGGGGACTAGATCAATGTTTTCAACAGTCCTCTGTCAAATCCCTTCTTGTTTACACCAGTGTCCTCCTGAAGATGATGTATGATGTGAATCCTTGAACCCCACAATATCCAAAAGAAGCAAATTTCTGGTGATCTAAAGGGTAAAAGGGAGCTATCTGAGAGAGAGAGAGAGAGAGAGAGAGAGAGAGAGAGAGAGAGAGAGAGAGAGAGAGAGAGAGAGAGATAAGGATGACCTGCATGCCAGAAGTAGGATAAGGGATATCAGCAAGGGAATGTATAATCAAAAAGAGAAATGGACTGGTCATATAGCAAGAGTAATAACAATAACAAATAAATAGCTTGTGTACTTCATGGAACACAATGGAATAGACAGAAACAAAGAGGAAAGGCAGTTCATAGGGTAAATGCTATGGGGAGGAACTACCAAAGGTCATGGACAAGAACCATATGGGGGGGGGGGGGCATAAATAGGTTCAATGACATCATAGAGCTACTGAAATAATAGATTAAATACTAGATGTTATTAAATAATAGATTAAATACCAAACACCTAAAAATTACAGTTATGCCAATAATCGTAGTACCAATGCATTGACTATTTCCTCCATGGAGGATCTATTCAATAAAATAGAAAAGAATCATACAAGATTATATGTTGCAAATGGGTTCCAATTTGCACTAATTTGCAGACATCATGGATCAGTCAATCAATAAATAATCATGTATTAGTTAGCTTTGTGCCTGGTTCTGTGATTGGAGCTAGAGCAACAATGTCAAAAAATGAGACAATTCCCTAAAGAATATAAATAATAGAACCAGAAAAGAATGTTGGAGATAATATAGTCCACCCTCCTCTCTTATTTTATCGATGAAAAAACCAAGGCCCAGAGAGATGAAGTGAGTCGCTTAAATCCACATAGCTAGTTAAGGGCAGAACTAGACCTAGTTCTTCTGCTCTTTTTTTTAACCCTTAACTTATGTTTTAGAATCAATACTGCGCATTGGTTCCAAGGCAGAAGAGCAATAACGGGTAGGCAATAGGGATTAAGTGACTTGCCCAGGGTCACAAGGCTAGCAAGTGTCTGAGGCCATATTTGAACCCAGGACCTTCTGTCTCTGGGCCTGACTCTCAATATATTCGGTCACTTATCTTCACACCACCCCATCTTCTGCTTTTGAGATTCTTTTGAATATTGATCTAGAAGCCCAGGAGTGTGAAGATGCTAATTCATACCAAAATGGAACTCTGAAGCAGAACCACAATAAAGGATGTAATCAAAAGAATAAATCATCAAAAAAATTAGTTGTTCTATGTAAAAGTAAGGTAGAACCAATGAACAACTCATGTGCTCCACAGTTATCCTTGGAATATCAAAGAGGGAGTGAGGAAGTCCCTCAATATGGTGGAAGGACCCACTATGATGATCCTGTGAGAGAACACAGATGACAGTCATCTTGCCAGAAAGGCAAGAGGGAACTTGAATCTCCATCAATAGAAACAATATCCACATAACTATGATCAGTTCCATTTGTGTGTCAAACAATACCTAATTGTTTGGGGTTTTTTTTTTAAGAATTCACATGGCCATTCTGGAATAGATTACATTCTATTTTCCATATTTGTTTTACTTGTCAACTGGATTCAGGAGATAAAAGGCTAGAAAACTTTCACCATTGTCAAAAGCTATTTGATTAAGTCAGTCTAATAACAACAATAAGTGTCAGGGACATTTGGGTTGCTTTCCTAAATTCTCCCTCTTTCCCCCAGCACCCAGTCCCTGACTAGACGGGAAACTCATAACAATTTTGTTTTCTGTTTGGCTGTAGTCTTTGAGAGATTGTATTTTAACTTACTGGAGGTCAGGGAGAAATCCAGCAAGACTGTGGACCACTGATTAAATTTATCATTTTGTTAGAGATTTAAAATAGACTGTTTCTAGGGCATTGTTAGATATTACTGCAATTTTACATTTCTATTAAGCAAGGTGAACATAAATAGAATATATGTGGTTTAAAAATTACAAATCACTTGCCCTATAAGTGTATGCATTTGTTGTGTGAATTCTTTTGTCTGTGGGAAGCCTGAATAAAAATAGCTTATATTTACTAAGTGTTTTACAGGCTTTATCTCATTTGATCCTCATAACAACGTTGTAGGCTAAATGATTTAAGTATTATTACCACTCATACTTCACAGAGAGGTAGCTTGGGGTAGGAGATAGATGGCTAGGCAAGAGATAAAATGGAAGGGCATCGGATCCTGAAATTAAGAAGAATTAAAATCTATCCCAACTTTGACACCTACTAGCTTAGCTGTGAGGCCATTGAATAAGTCACTTCAGCTCTCTGAGATTCAGACTACTTAAGACCTATCCACTAAGCTTTAAAAGGATTGTGATCCACTTTAGTGAAGAGAGATCCCCCACTAAAAAATCATAAAGCTCCAATGTATGTTTTCTTCCTGATAATAGGTTCATAGGACAATAGGTTTAGAGCTGGAAGTATCCTTGAAAATTATTTACTCCAACCCCCTCATTTTATGGTTTTGTTTTGTTTTGTTTTGTTTTTAAAGAAAGACAATGACTTCTGTATTGATGTTGAATTGTACAAAACACTTCATAAAGGTTATCTCATTTTATCTTCCTGGGAGGTAGGAGCTATTATTATCCCCACTTTACAGATGAGAAAACTGAGGCAGGCAGAGAGCTGGTAGATTCCAACCCTGGTTCTCTGATATGAGATCCAGCACTCTTTCCAGTGATTTACTTTGACCACTGAGCCAAATGAATGAGCCACAAAGAGAGGTTGGTAGAGTTAAATAATTCTCCCAAGGTAACCAACCAGCAAGTGGCAAATCTTGCACTTGAATTCAGTTCTTCTCTCTCCAAACAAAGCACTCATTCTGCAATATCACAAAACCATTAGAGATGGTGGGGCACTGGCTTTAGGTTGGACAGAGGAAGAATTCTTGGATGAGAAGGGGCTGGAAGATTAGGCTTCAGATCAGAGATCAGAGAGCAGAAGCACAGCAGAGTGTTTTATGAGTGAGGGAAGAACTATAATCAGTGTAAAATATTCCCTCAAGGGGCAAATCCAGCAAAGACAACCAAGTGAGAAGTGATAGGAGTTGCATTGTGTGTTAGAAGTTTCCCCCATTTGATCAACCTAGAGGGTTGAGCTAGATGACTCAAGTGTTCCTTTGGCAATGAGTCACTCATCATTTCATGATCCTTTCTTGTTTTCGATGATGAGAAATTATCCTCACACTATCATTCCTAATATTAGAAGGTTCAGTTCTAACCAGTACAAATTGTTAGGGAAGGGAGTGGGTGTTTATAGTACGAGCTTGTTTTCTTCTTTTAGCTCTAGTTGACACTGGTTATGTGTCTATGGAACTAAGAAACACACACACACTCATGCATGCATGCACACACCCTATGATTTGGTAAATGGGGCTAAATAAGAGACTCTTGTGGGGAAAGAAAAGAAAATATAATAGGAAATTTTTAAACGAAAGTGGTAAATAGAATCATCTAGAAGTCTGGATTTAATAAATTTCAGCTTGGTTTTGTCTCATTTTTGTACCTGTATTCCTATTGCCTGGTCTGAACCATAGCAGACACCTAGCACATGACAGAGGCTTAATAGGTGCTCAGTGATTGATTGATTGATTGATTGATTGACTGAAGTCAATAAACAAGCACTCCCTATCCAATTCCATTCAATATTGGACATTTATTAAGTGCCTACTATGTACCAGGCAATGTTCAAATTATTGGGGATACAAAGAATGCATTTAAACAGTCTCTGACCTCAATGGGATGTGCAAAACCCCATTTGAGGTGGGGGCAAGGGGAGGTCTGTAGAGTTTTAGAACTTGGAGAGATTTTAGAGACAGAGCATGACCTAATGGAGTTTGATCTTGTTTTTTTCTTTTAGCTATGTTGACCATAGTTAAATGCCTATGAAACAAGAAATACACATCTATTCCTACCCCATGAGTTGTCAACCAAAGTTAAATGTTGCAGTCAAGAAGCCTTGGATTCAAATTCTGCATCTGGTTGTGTGACAATGGGCAAAGCACAGCTTCTCAGGGCTCCTAAGTAATAAATTATGGATAAATTGGCAATCTGCTATCATTGAAGAAATTTTCCACATTGGGAGTTTGCCATACCTGATCAAATCACCATTCTGAATGAAACTGGAGGTATCCTTATAAATCATCTAGTCCATTTTACATATGGAGAAACTGAGGCCTGGAGAAGTGAAAGGACTTGTCCAAAGTCAGCCAGCTAATGGGTAACAGCAGAGGACTCAAACCTTGTTTCATGATCACAAAGTCATAAGTGATGGAATAAGAGAACTAGAAGGGCACGAAGAGAGTTTCGAGTCCAATCTCATAATTTTCCAAATGAGGAAGATGTGTAGTTACTTCCCCACTTTGCATTCCATGGAGAGTTAGGGGCAAAAGCAGAATCAAGACCCAAGTCTTCTTATCCCTAGTTTCAGGCTCTTTCCACTGGACTTCCGTACCAAACAACAAACCCCCATTCTGAATAAACATTGAACAGACTGAAAAATTCGTGATCCAGCATTGAGAGATGGGACATTGCCAATAGCAACAGCCCAAGAGTTTTGAGAACTTGCAGTCAAGTTTCCAAATCTGACTGAGGGGGTGGAACCCTGTTTCATTCCTGCTCATGCCTGGAAATTCCAGTCTTGGAGTAAGTTGGAGATAGGGCAGGGAGGGAGCAGGCCCAAATGAGGCACAATTGGCCAAACCAATCTTCCTTTCACAGGGCCTTTAAAGGATTGCTTAGATTCTGAAAAGAACAGCTAATAAAGCCCAAATCTAGGTGATGTTATCAACATGCCATAGTAGAAAGGACATGAAGGAAGCTTGATGATACAGTGGATAGAGTGCTGGAAACAGACTCAAATAGAGCTTAAGTTCAAATCCTATCTCAGTTGCTTACTAATTGTGTGACCTTGGGCAAGTTGCTGTAAAGGATAATTTTAGCATTGTGACTTAAAAATCTAAATTTAATTTGGTCACCAGGGAAAATCCCAAGTAATAAAATACCCAAGTCAGCTGGAAATTGTATGGTGATTTAACTGATATAGTGGAGGAGATTAAGAAGAAGGAAGGGGCTAGTACCGGGTGGGAAGATTAGGAAATCTAGAAAGTAAGGTTTTGAGTGTGAAGGAGGAAGGAATCAGCCTGACCTCCAAAGGGGCTCAGCTAAGATGCCCGAACCTGAATCAGCTCAAGGGCAAAACTCACTGCCAAACCCAGACAAATAGCTGCCACCACTCCAAGATGTCGGAACACCTAGCATGCTGCCAGCCAGAGTCGCCTCTCCAGGGAAAGAGGAGAGAAAGAGGAAGTGATGTGCCTTATATAGATGGTTTTACATCACTTTCCTGCATCTCATCTGTACCAATGATAGCTTACCTTGACTTAGGACAGCCCAGGGGTCTGTCCACTTTTTCTGCACATGTCTGTTGAAGGCCATTTCCTCAGATAATTAAATCTTGAGTTTGATGCAGACCTTCCTAATCTTGTTAAACTAAGGAGGGTGGGAAAATGTATCGTTCTCAAGACTTGATTCTGTTAAACCAAGTATCTCTATTGTTATTGATCAAGAAATAGCTAAATCAGATCTTTCAAAGTACGGTCTGATTAGGGTGGAATAGTAGAGGTTAAGGAACTTGCCCAGGGTCATACAACCAGTAAGTGACTGAGGCTAAATTTGAACCCCAAAAGCATGGCCAAGGAAGGGATTTACCAGTGGCCATTCCTGACCAGGTTCGTACCCTGCATTGTCTGATCAAAATGCTGAGAAATGGTTCGTGCCCATCACCTGAGCTTTCAAAGGAAGTTGTCTTATGCAGAAGATCACAGTGGGAAAAGGAACCATCAGATCAAATCATAAGCTGGAAGGAGTGAGATGGTGACCAGCAGAACTTGGAACTGATGAGGATCACCAACCAGTTGTGTTAGTTAGTGCCTGACCAAGTCTAGTATTTAAGGGTCAAGATGGATATGAAATGAGATACTCATAAAACATTTAGAAGTTGCCAAAAGTAAGTTTACTTGGACAGAGCAAGGGAAGGGTTTTCAATGAGAATGCAGTCTCAATTAATTTAAGCAGCCTTCCTTGCCTCTATATTTGCCCATGATGGTCTACAGGTCAGAAGCCCAAGGGAAACAGCAGGAGCTCCTCATGCTTTGGCCTTTTTGTGCTCAGACTCTCCTGGAGTTTTATTGAGAGCCCTAGGTTTTAGTCCTGTAGTCCAATTAAGTCTCTAGGAAGGTTTCAATCTTTTTAAAGTAAAAATCTAACCTAGCCTGGGTGGTATAGGGAGAACCTAAGATAATACCATCCTACTGTAGGAGGTTTTTTCTCATTTGCCAATCAATTCTGCACTTCTTGGTTTTCCCCATAGGATTTGAAAGAAAAGAGGTAGAAGAGAAAAAGTCCATTTCCTCTCTGTCCCCATTTCCTTCCTCCCCCATCCCCTCCCAGTTATAGCACTTAGAAAAGGGCTTTGGGTAAGTTATTCTCCAATTACTTGATTTCAGTACTTGTGCTATTTAATTAGTAGGCCCCTTTAGGTTAGTAGTTTACTTTCTAAATAACCAGAAAAGAGGAATGAGAAACAGAATGAGGGAGGAGTATAGACCTGAGGTGATTCGATTTATAGTAATAAATGTCTTCTCTCTAGGTTGATCTGAGATCCATGTAAGAGGGATAAGGAGGTTGTTGATTAGGATTCAAAAGAATTATTATATGACAGGATAGAAAAATTAGGGTTTATTGGTTTAAAATACAGAGAGAATTAAAATAATAAGGATAGAGGCAAGAAGAATTAGGATGCCTACAAGTTTGCTGGGAGAATAGTTTATGCCAGTAGAAAATTATATTCTGGTTTGATGCACAGGGGGGTGTTGAGTGGGTTGGCTGGCATAAAATTGTCTGAGTCAGCTAGGAGGTCAGGTGGAAATATAGCCAGGGTTAGACCCTCCAAATTAAGTCCACATATACTTTATGACTTCAATGCAAAAGTGGGCAGATGAGAAGATTTTTTTTAACATCGGAAAATATGATTCAGATATAAGAAATGAGAGAAGCAAAAGTACACAGAAGCCTCTCCACCTATGCATCTTATATTCTTCAAGAAAAGAATCAAGAAGCACCAGATATGGTATATTCAAGAGCAGTACAAAAATGAAGCTGATTATCTTTTAACAGAATGGAATTGACTCATGACTGATGTGGAGGTCACTCCTGAATCGATGGTGGGTGGGCAGACTATGATTCTACATTGGTAGAGGGAATCCCACACCACAGAGCCTGGAATATATCTGCAAGCCTAACGTATCCTACATTCTGTTATAAATAAATGGCCTTTGGCATTGCTGTGATGCCTACCTTGATTAGATTTGACTTGTATGGAAGCTTTGAAGGAAAATGTGGGGGCTTGTGAACAGTTGTTGAATTTTGAGTGAGTCTAAACAAGTTCTAGAAACCTGAGTGTAACAGCAGGGAACTATACTTATTGACTTCATAATACTATAGTTACTTGCACTAGGAGTCAATTTGTTAGCCATTAATTAGGGAGAGAAGCAATTATTAGATATCTACTATGAGAAAAAGAATTCTGCTAAGCTCCTTACAAATATTATCTCATTTGGTCTTCACAAAAACCCAGGGGAGTAGATTCTACTATTATCTCATTTTACAGTTGAGGAAATTGAGGCAAAGGTTAAATGATTTGCCTAGGGTGACACCACTACTAAGTGTCTGAAGCTAGATTTAAACCTAGGATTTCTAAATTTCAGGCCCAGACCCTCTTTCTGGTGAGTCACTTAGATTGCTTTTAATCTTCAACTAAATCCTGAAACTTCCTCCTCGAACTAGCACTTATCCCTTCACTACTATAATTCCCCCAAATGAAACATATTTCCTACTTCTTTTTTCAAAATTTCCCAACTTCTCTACTCCTCTCCCAAGAGTCTACCCAATCCAGAAAGGCAATCTATGGCTGATCTGCTTGTGACTGAAGCAATCTTTTTTAAAATATATTTTTATTTATGTCATTAAATATTTCCCAGTCACTGTAAAAAAACTTCTTAATACTCATTGTTTAAAATATTGAGTTCCACTATGCCCAGAGGGTGCTAAACAACTGTCTGTCCTTTGATCCAGCCATAGCACTGCTGGATTTGTACCCCAGGGAGATAATAAGGAAAAAGACCTGTACAAAAATATTCATAATTGAGCTCTTTGTGGTGGCCAAAAATTGGAAAATGAGGGGATGCCCTTCAATTGGGGAATGGCTGAACAAATTGTGGTATATGCTGGTGATGGAATACTATTGTGCTTAAAGGAATAATAAAGTAGAGGAATTCCATGGGAACTGGAACAACCTCCAGGAAGTGATGTAGAGTGAGAGGAGCAGAACCAGGAAAACATTGTACACAGAGACTGATACACTGTGGCACAATCGAATGTAATGAACTTCTCCATTAGTGGCAATGCAGTGTTCCTGAACAACCTGGAGGGATCTATGAGAAAAAACACTATCCACATTCAGAGAAAGAACTGTGGGAGTAGAAACACAAAAGAAAAACAACTGCTTGATCACATGGGTCAGTGGGGATATGATTGGGGATGTAGACTCTAAACGATCACCCTGCTGCAAACATCAACAACATGGAAATAGGTTTTAATCAAGGACACATGTAATACCCAGTGAAATTGTATATTGGTTATAGGAAGGGGTGGGGGAAGAGGAGGGATGGAAATAATATGATTCTTGTAACCAAGGAATAATGTTCTAAATTGACTAATTAAATAAAATTTTAAAAAATAATAATAAAATAAATTAAAATATTGAGTTCCAAATTCTCTGCCTCCCTCCTGTCCATCCCCCATCCCCCGAGAAGGAAAGTAATATATTGATTATACATGTGAAATCACATAAAACTTATTTCTGTATCCACCATATTGCAAAAGAAAACATATACATATACAAAAAAATAAATAAATAAGAAAAGAAAGTAAAATAAAGAAAGTTTAAAAATGGTACGAGAAGAAATATTTTATAAAGACTCTACCATATAGGCTGTACTCATTTCTCCCCAAAGGCAGTGAGGGAGTCACCCTGAAACTACATTGATCCAGGAGACTAGGTTCAAACAGTTCATTTGGCTTCTTGATTTTGCAGAGCCTAAAAAGGCCAGCCCCTCTGACATTACTCACATGTCCCACTGCCTATGAGTCTTTGTGGTTACCTGACTCAACCTACCCCTGATGACTATTCAAGTTTCTATATCAAGAGGAAGAAGGTTGCCTCTACCTGAACCAGTGCTATGGTTCAGTCATTATCTTTTTTATTAAATCCTGGATGGCCCAAGAGTGTCTCTTTGTTCCAGTCCTCCCTCCCAGGGAAATGACACAGACAGGAGCCAAGTTAAGCTGAGGGGAAATGGAGAGTGGAGAAGGGTCAGCCTACTGCATAGGCCCACTCACATGGATCTGTTTGAAAAGATAAAAATTCAACAGAATCAGGACTAAAACATTAGCCGGTCTGCTATGTAAGCACTCAAATTCAATTAAGAAATTAGACTGACCATTATCAATAACATCCTTTCTCATTGAGTGCTCGTATGATCTGCCCACTGGGGCTTTCTCTGAGCTTTCATGGCTAACTATAATGAGACTATTAGAAATGACTTTTTCTTCCATTTGGGGGAAGTAGAGAGTATATACCCATAGGCTCACATTTAGTTTATAGCAAAGTCACTGCTTTTTTACCAATTTTTTCAGATGTTTGACTAAGGTCAGGCTACACTTTAAGGAAGCACTGAATGGCTTTGACACAGAAGTCACCGCTTGTGGAAATGGGCTACAGAAAGAAATCTACAAACGGCGCATGCCACATCTCTCCAACTCAGCAGCAATTCTGAAGGTTTGAAAATCTGACAGACAGCCACAGACTCTCTACAGAGCTCAAGGCCCACATCATCTGCTGCCTGCTGGATATCACCAACTGTGTGTCACATAGAAAGCTCAAAAGAAAATCTTCATCTCCTCTCCCCCCCCTTTTCCCACCCCCAAATCCACATGTCCTCCAATCTTCCCTTTTTTTGTTGGAAGCACCACCAATTTTCAAGTCATCTAGGTTTGCAATCTTGGAGTCATCTTGGACTTTTCCCTCTCCAGCTGCAAACCTTACTTCTCAGATATCCTAGTTTCCTTCACATCCCAACATTCTCTTTACCTCCTTCTCCTTAGAATCCTCAGTTTCCTTCAAGGTTTATTTAGCTCATGTGCCTGTCCCAGTCTCTTTAGTTATTAGCCCTCAGATTCCTTCCACCTCAGGTTATGATATATATTATATCCCTACAGAAGACTGTAAGCATCTCGAGGTCAGAAGCTGGTTTTCATTTTGTCTTTGTATCCTCAGGACCCAGCACATACCTGCTTAATTAGATTAAACTTTCAATTTTCATCATTATTGTTTCTTCCTCTCTACACTCTCATCTCCCCCAAAGAAACCAGACTTTATCTCTTTTTTAAAAAAGAATTATCTGCTCTATTAAGAGTCAGGAGTCACAAAGGAAAATGTTCCTCATCTTATTACAAAGGTAAATATATTCTAGTTAATTTGCAGAGATATTTTTTTCATTGCAGTCCTTGACATTCCAAAGGGATTATGTCACCTTCCATAAACAAAGGAGAGCAGCTTCTCATCTAGTGGAAAAATCTGCAGTTGTATGAGCTGCCTATAGTACCAAGGTGGGGAAAATGGAGCAGGTTTGCTCTTCTGCCCATTAACTTGTTCATTCAGGTACTGTTTGCAAGTTTCCACTAGGTGGTGATCAAGTTGTATTCAGGATGGAATTTTAAAGCAGGATTGAGGATTAGGGGCAGATTCAGCATCTGGGGAATGTACCCGTATTAGGACAGAACATCTGGAAACTGGGCATGCCTGGTAAAATGTAGACGTCATCAATGCTGCCCACTTCTCCCTTTCCCATCTCCCATTTGGGTGGCTCCCTCTTTGGGGAAAAGGAAGGAGCATCAATTTAACACCTAGAAACCAACAAACAGCAATAACAAAACACTGAGAACAATGATGAAAAGATGGTGGTATTTATTAGTGCATTGCTATGCAGTGATCAGGTGTACAAAAGCTTAATAAATGTTTGCTGACATGTTTGTTGCTCTCAAGGCAAAAAGAAAGGTCCCAGGTACACCAGAATATTCATTTCAATACTTCTCATAGTAACAAAGAGCTAGAAACAAAATGGGTGCCCATTGATTGGGGACTGAATAAACAAACTTTGATACATGAATGGAATGGAATATTAGTGCACCATAATGATGAATTTGAAAGATTCAGAGAAACACAGACAGACTTAGATGTATAAATTGATGAAGAATGAAATACTGTTCAGAAATAATGGAGTGCAATGGAAAAGAGCAAGAGATTTGGCTTCAGATCTCTGTTGCTTATTACTTTGGGCAAGTCTCTGAATTTCTATGGGTCCCAGTTTCCTCATCTGCAAAATGAGGGTATTTGGCTAAATGACTTTTAAGGTCCCTTCCAGCTCTAAATCAATAATCCTACAATCCTATGAAATAAGCAGAAGTAAGAAAACATATGCACAGTGACTGCAACAATGTAAATGGGGGGAAAAAAAACAATAATGATCTTGGAGTACCTGGATAAGAAAATGCATTTCCTTTCCTTCACTGCAGAGGTGGGGTACCACAATGTGGAATATTGCATTATATGATCAGATGAGTTCACTGTGTCAATTGATTTTCTTGGGCTGATTGGTTTTCTTTTTCTTAATTTAATTTTTGTTACAAGCAAAACTATGAGTGTGGTAGAGAGGAATGAGGTATGTTCAGAAATTAATGTGATACAACAGCAAAAAAAAATTAATGGATTTTTTAAAAAAAGAAATATTTGCTGATTCCATCAGTGTCAAAAACTTTCAAACAAAATTATATTCTTAAAATGATCTTGGTTAGAAGTGAAATCTGTGCCCTCTCACTGGGGAATTCTTAAATAAATTGCCATAGAACATAATGGAATGTTATTGTTCAATTTTTTTTAAAATAACCACTAGAAGAAGCCAAAAACACTTGGAAAGATTTGTCTGAACAGAAATGGGCAGAAGCAAAAGTACGACTTGAGCTACTAATATGACAAAGTAATTCAAAGGTCAATAACAAACTAAATTTTAATCTGAAAAACAATGATGATCTCTTAAAAGAGATAATAAAAGATGTCTCCTTCATGACCAAATTAGGGGTCTATGGCAGAAGGTTCTAGGTATTGTCAGATGTCACTGTAGCAGATGTTTTTTGCTTAGCTGTTTTATTTTGTTCTAAGAGAAGAGTTCTGGGAGGGTGGGATAGGATAGGGATTTACAGAAATGATTTTGATATAATTTTTAAAGCATCCATAAAATGAAATTTGAAAAAAATCTCTTTGTTAGCATAAGAATAGCAGTTGTTAGATTGAGTTTAGGAGAGTTTAGGACCCTAATCTTGGGATCAAGCCACTTTTATTGGTTTTGTGGCTTCAGGAACTTTATTTCCTTTCTATCCCTCAGTTTCCTCACTTGAAAATTTTTTTAAAAGGCTTTTGCTTGCTTCCTGGGATGCTATGTTGAAAAAGAGTCTAACCTACATAAAAGCCTTTGAGCACTTCTACCCCACCAAAAAAAATCCAAAATGTGATAAATAATGGATGATATGATTATGAAGCCTAAGCCATCATGAGCAAAGCAGTGCTCAGTATTACTAGAGCTATATCATCAGAATGAATAAAATCCTGTTGGCCTCAGGTTATTGAAAATCAAAAGGAAATTAGATTTGGAGTGGTGTCCATTTAAATGAAAATGAGTTGATTGCCATGGGACCTTATAATGTTGTCCTTATTTTCAGATAGAAATAATGAAATATACATAACAATGCAATGGGCTGTCTAACAAGAAAATCTTTTTACGTTAACCACCTCCTATCAAATTCTAGGAAAGAGTGCCTGACTGAACAGAACCCCATTTGAAATAACAATTTATTAGACTGCTTTATGTAAAAAAAGAAAGAGCAATAAATAAACATTAATTCATTCCATAGTTTTGGAATTTCCAGCTATACAGAAACTGAAAAGCAGTTGTTATGCTTCATTTCATTTTGTTTTGGATATAAATGAGTTTAAGAATAATCTCTCTCTCCTTCCTCCCCATACATTCCCACCCTCAACTTTAAATTCTTGAAGGCAAAATTATTTGGAAGATAGGTTAGCAACATTTCAAAAGTAGCATCCTAAGTTTCTAACCTACAGGTCTGTGGGATATAAATGTGTTGGGGTTGACCCCATCAATCAGAATCATCTTTCTTTTATCCAAGTTAAAACAATACTTTGTACCTCTTAAACTCCTATTGTGGTCTATTTAGTATGTAGTATAGCTATTGTATTTTTATTCTAGTCTCTCTAATCTTCAATCCTCTATCAGCAGCTCTCTATTGAACATTTGAACTAGATGTCCTGTATACCTCCAAATCAACATGTTCAAAACAAAATTCATTATATTTCACCAAAAAACTCACCCCTCTTCTAAACTGTGGAAAGTGCCACCAGTTACCCCAGTTTTCAATCGTGGTGATTGGTATTCTTCCCTTCTTACTCACTCACCAACAGGTATTCAATAAGTTCCCCATTCCTTGCCTTTCTTTCTCCACAATCTCTTGAATATGCCCCCTTCTCTTCACTCATACAACCATCATCCTAATTTGGATACTCATCATCTCTTGCCATGACCTCCTAACAGGAATCTCTGCCTCTAGTTTCCTTTCACTCCAATCTAGTCTCCACACAAGTCCCAGAGTGATTTTCCTAAAGTATAAACCTGACCCTATCGGAACCCTCACCTCAATAAACTATAATATTTTCTCCCATTCATTTGGGTCATGACATTCAGATTCTTCTAAGATCATGCTATTCTTTGATTTGCAGCCATAAAGTGTCACAAAGGGCTTGCTACTATCAAAAAAGATAAATGGTACCAACAAAGAAAATCTTAGAATCTATGAAAGAACTACACTATTTTCCCAAATGGAAAGCTGCCTGCTCTTCTCCTATTCAGTCCTTTATACTTCTGCAGTCCTGTCTAAAATATATATGCTGATAGACTTACCCAATGGGCTGCCAATCAAAATGAACATCATAATGTTGGAAACCCTTTTCAGATACTTGAGTATTTTCCTCATATGGATAACTAAACCAATCTGTCAAAGTAGCCACAGATCTCATTGATGAACACTATAGTTTTCCAGAGTTTGATGCAATCACTATATCATCTACAAATAGAATCATCTGGAGAACTCCACTATAATGCATTCCTCCTTCATTTGGACTTTACACAGGGCATCCTCCATCTATGTTTAGGATACAACCTATCCTAGAACTTTTCTTTTCTATTTCCTATAGTTTGGATTCATTCTCAGGATCTAATATTCAACCTAATGATGACAATGTTAAGGGGAGAAATTGTAGACAAAGGACTCACTTTCCTCTTCACCACCAGCAACACCTACTAACCAACTGCCACCAATTATGAGCAGATGAGCAAAGGAACTTTGGATGTGGCATCTCCTCTGGGATCACTAGTCCTGTTTTCATCCCTGTTCTTACAACCATCATCCAAGGAAATATTTCCTGTGGAAAAAGGCCAGATATCCTCATCAATTGTTGACCTTTAGTCAAACAACTACTACACATTGACCACTACCTCCTCTTGAGCCCTGTGTTTCTGAACCCAAGAGCCTTGGGAATAGAAATACTTTTGTCTCAATGTCCAGAGTCATTGTCCTGGGAAACAATCCCTATGGAGATACAGCCTGGCAATTGTTCCTGCAGGTACTACAGTCATAGCTATTGAAGATCCAGAAAAGAAAGCTCTTGGCATAGACAAATCAAGAAATTATATAATTTTATCAGTGGGAATGACATTAAAGAAGAAGCATTACCATTTACTTTTCTGCTGTACCCCTAAGGACCATGGGACCTTTCCATCTGACTTATAGCTGAAACTTTCTATATTTGTTTCTCCCACCCTTCATCTATTAGAACATGATTTTTCTGACAGCAGGGACTACCTTACTTTTCTATTTGTATCCCTAGCACTTAGCACATAGTATATATTTTTAATTGCTTTATTCATTCATAACAGTAGCTAACACTTTTAACAAGAATGTCTCCTTGTTTATGCCTCACTTGATACTGATAATCAGAGGATTATAGGGCAAGGTTGTCTATCAAGGTATTCTGTATAATCCTGGCACATGCCAAAAGGAACTCTTGTTGATGTCAGGCTCATAAAGTTACATTTTATGCTTCTCAATGAGTTTTTTGGAATTAAAAAAAATCCAAATCTGGATCATGTATTTTCTACTTCTTTCATTCCATTGTATATAGTAAGAAAGATGATCTATTTTGGAGAATCCTTCACAAAAATTTCCCTATGCCCTTCTCATATTTTCATCATGAATTTCACTGATAAATTTATAGATTATTCTCATAAAAATTTAATAAAGATGATGAAAAAATAAGTTCATAGGTTGCCAATGTCTTCTCATTCTCTCTTTTTCTTTTCTTGATAAGAATACAACCCACAATCTTTTCTTTTGGAATCTTTCTATCTTTGAGATATCTTCAAAATCAATACCCAAGGACAGTTAAATTTGTTCCACCTGAATCATTCTTTCATATGTGTTTGTCCAAAACCAGTCAACTTCACAATTTCATTTTCTTGGGTGTCATCTTACATCATCAATCAGATATTCAGGACTTAATCCAAATGTGATGGTTCTACCAGCACTGATAAAAATAGATCATTGCAGAAAGGCTGGCAGGTCTGTTCCATTTCACACTTAATTGTTGCTTATTTCCAGTTTTATCTATAAATGCTCTCAAAGTGACCTGCTTTATCTGGACTCATGCTAACCTTCATTTTTATAAAGTTTTACTTATATTTTTTGTTTTGGCATCACAATCTTTTTAAGTATACCTCCTTCCCTGCAATGAGCCTTCCTTTGTAACCAAAAGGAAAAAAAAAATTATTAATGACCACAACTGACAATCTGGTAATAGGGTATATATTAATTTGCTCCCAGACTACTCCACATCTCTCCAAGGAAAGAAAGGCAGTATTATTCTGAATCCCTTTACCACCTTTTAGCTCTAAATGGATAATTATAATTACACAATTTCCAACTTCATTTTAGCATTCTTTTTATTTACATTGACATAATATTTGTGTACATTGCTTTCCTAGTGCCTTACTCTGCATCAGTTTGTGTCTTTCCATTTTTCACTCTATTCCTCTTTTGAGATTTCTTACAGCAAAATAAGATTATATGTATATATAGCCACAGTTTGTTAAAACATTCCCTAATCAATGAGCATCTACTTTGATTCAAGTTTTTTGCTATTACCAAAAGTGTGGTTATCAATAATACGTGAGACTTTTCTATCTTTGACCTCCTTGGAGTATATGTCCAAGGGTGGAATTTCTAGGCCAACTGTATGAACAAATTAGAAAGTTATTTTTACGTAACTCCAAATTGTTTTCAAAATTTGTTGAACAAACTCACAAGTCCATCAACAGCATACTAGTTTGATTGCTTTCCCATAGCCCTTCTTTTTTGTCTTTGTCATCTTTTCCCACTTACTGAGTATGAAATTAAAACTGCAGTTTTGATCAACATTTCTCTAATTATTAGTGATTTAGAATAATCTTTCATAAAGTTGTTGAAAGCAGGTGATTTTTCTTTTGAAAACTGTGTAATAACATTATATGATTCTGTGAATCCTTCCCTTCCTCTGACCTCCCCTTAAATCATATAATTGTGTTAATAGTAACATACAATGTGTTAATAGTAACTCACCTAATTCATATAGTTGTGCTAATTCTCTACATATCTTGGATATAAGACTTTTGACAAGGATAGTCAATGTATATTTGTCATAATGCAATGATTTTGTTTGTTCAAAGAGTTTTGGAATTTTATGTAGCCTAACAACTCTTTTATGATCACTTTTATCCCTTATTCAGTGAGTGAAAGGTATTTCCTTCCATTCTCTTCTTTGAAAAAAAAATGGCCCAGTAACTTAGATCATAAATTCATGTGGAATGTACTGTTATATAAGGTATAATATAATAATAACTGGCATTTACATAGCACTTTGTTTTCTGCCACTCTGCTTTCCCAGAAGTTCTTATAAAATAGAATATACTTTCCCCAAATAATTTGCTATTACATTTATCAAACACTGTTTATATAGTCTATTCCACTTATCTATTTTTAACCAGTATAAAATAATTTTGATAATTACTGATTTGTAATAAAATCAGAGGCCTAGAAGTATTATTCTCCTATCATTTCTATTTGTTATCATTATTTCCCTTGAGATTCTAAATCTTTTGTTCCTCTAAATGAATTCTTAAATTATTTGTCCTAATTCTAGAAAATAAGCTCTTGGTAGTTTGATTGGCATAGCACTAAATCTATAAATTAATTTAAGTAGTATCATTTTATATATTATACTGGCATAGTTAATCATGAGCAATGAATAACCCTCCAATTATCCACTTTCCCTTATTTTAATATATTATAATTATATTTGTATCGCTTGAGATACTAAGTTTTCCATAGGCTCATTTTCCCCTCCATTGCTTTTCCCTACTTTGTGATTTAATACTACTGTAATCAAATATCATCCTTCTCTGTAATGTTTTACAAATGAACTTGTATTCTAAACCAGAGTTGCCCTTCCTTGCTATGTTTCTCTGCTCAGCAGAAGCCATCTCTGGGCCCTTTGGAGGATTTGTTTTCATATTAATTTAACTTCCTATTATAGGGATTATTTTTATATCTAACGTCTTCAAGAAACAGCAATAATCACAGTCACTTTCCCCTTTTACTAGACCCCCATTGTATCACTGCTAGTGGATATGTGCATATAGCACTTGAGAGTTTCCACCCCAAAGATTTCATCTCCCAGAATACTTTGGGCTTAAGAGTATATGACAGGGACAGCTAAGTGGCTCAGTGAATAGAGAGCCAGGTCTAAAGTTGAGCATACCTGGGTTCAAACCTGGCGTTGGATACTTCCTAGCTATGTGACCCTCGTCAAGTCCTTTAATCCCAATTTCCTAGCCTTCACCTCTATTCTGCCTTAGAACTTATGCTTAGTATTGATTTTAAGACAGAAGGTATATTACAATGATTTTCTAAGGGACTCACAAAAGATCCACAGAAATAACTGAGTATGAGGTCTTCAAGATGTAAGTGAGAGACCATGAAAAATGAAGTTACAGTTGTAGTGGCTGCCCCTCTCTCTGTCTCTCTGTCTCTGTCTCTCTGTCTGTCTGTCTGTCTGTCTCTCTCTCTCTCTCTCTCTCTCTCTGTCTGTCTCTCTCTCCCCCTCTCTCTCTGTCCCTGAAAGCTGTGACCAGCAAAAAAACTTTCTATTCCATTAGCAGAGAAGTCAGTAAGTGTGAGCAACAAAAGTGAACAAGGTCCCACCCAAACAAGTTGATAAAGAGCAATGCTACGCAGCAAGACAAGAGGTATCATGGTTCCCAAAGACATTAATACAATGAGAAAAAACCCTAATATCTCTTTGTTGTAAACTGTATGAAGAAATTATTGTTTCTTCCACTGATCATAACAAGAGTTAGGAGGTTTGTATTAAGCACTTTAACTAGTTTTTTTTGTTTTGTTTTTGTTGTTTTGTTGTGGTTTTTTTTTTTTAGAATCCTAAAGCAGGAAGAGCCAGTGACAGTGGGGTTCCATCCTTTAGAGTTGGAAGAAATTGAAATGATTGTTCCTTTTATTGGAACAATTTATTAGCTTTTTTCTAACCTAGGTAAAATGTTTACTTAAATTAGGATGCTCATATGACTCACAGTCCAGGAGGGACCAATTGATACAATGGACATTTATTAAGCTCCTACTATGTGCCAGGCAATGTGCTAAATGCTAAGGATACAAATAAGAAAAAAGAAATGCAATATCTTCCCTCAGGGAGCTTATAATCTAATGAGGGAAGGCAACATACTCAGAATGGGAGCCAGGAGTCAGAGTGTCCTGGGTGCAAGGCATGATGCTGGTGGAGTCAAAACCAAGAAGAGGAGCTGTTGGGAAATGAAGAATTGCCTGATGTTCTAGGACTTCTTTAAAGGAAGGCTCTACCATCCAATCAAATGGAAAGAGTCAACTGAGGGTACAATTAAATGAGTGCCAAAGCTAAAGCAATCACCAAGCTTCCTGGTAATGAGTTTTGAAGCTTCCCGATCCAGCGAGAAGCCTCAAGGTAGGAAGATAGAAGAAGGATAGAAGTTCTGGATGCCTCGAGGGGGATGGCGGAGCCAAGTTAGAGATATGAGGTGGCAGGAATCAGTCAGAAATCCAGGCCTTATTCATTATCAAGGAGCCACAACAAAAACTCCGATCAGTGGACTACTCAGAAGGCTTATACCCGTCCAAAGATCCCAATTTAATACCACACAGGTCGGAGACATGATAGAGAAAAGAAAGTGCCTGGCCAAAGGCCAGGTCCCAGGTGGGAGAGGTAGATAAGGAAAGGAATTAAAGATGGAGCTTGGCCAAGGACAGGCATCAGTGAGAGCTGAGATCCAAGAGAGAGAGAGAAGGTGGAGCTTGCTGTGGCCCTGTATTTAATCTCTTTGATATGCAAATATACACAATACATAGGGATGATTATCACTGGTCAATGACAAGGTATAGGTGTGGTTTCTCTTAGCCAGGTGAACACAAAGAAACCTGTTTTTCTGCCTAACCTGGAGGAAGCTGGGGTCAAGGGTCAGAGGCTTTCCTAGCCATGCACAAGACTGAACATGCTCTCTTCTAAGCCACTCTGTACACACTAACTGTTTCCCTTGCCCATAGCTAGGGGTGGACTGCTACAAGTTTTTCCTAAAGGAGGCTGATGATGGAAGAAACAGTTCCCAGCAATTGATAGGAATGGAGCTCTCTAAACTCACATGGACCTGAATTCATATTAGGGTAACCCTTCAAAAGGGGTTCAGATTCTTCTTTTTCTGGTTTGTTACTATATAAAACAAAGCTCAGATATAGTTCATATCTAAGGTACTCTCCCCAAGAAATGTGTGTCACAAGGTCCCTTATAGAAAGAATACTCAACATACAAAGTGACTATCAGATAAAGGACATCCGTTTATATCCTCTACTACCAAAAAATACTTAAGATATCAAAGGACCTAAAACGCCCATCAAGACCTACAGAAAACAGAAAATGTCTCAAATAGTCCAATACACTCATTATAGACCTGTTCTATAACCAAAAAAAGAAAAGGTAAAGATTCTTTATCAATTTCACCACTGTGAAGTTTGTATTTAGCTATCTCCTGATTGTAACCATGAAGATACTTAGTCTAACAAAATCAGGGATGTCTTGCAAACTTTAAATTACTCCACCCTGCTTATATCTTACTTTATGGTGAAGATGAAATTGTAATCTCCTGATTGAACAATGAAGGTACTTAGTTCTTACTTCATGGTAAAGCTAGAACTTTTAAGTTAAGTCTATTTTTAGATCTTAATACAAAAAGGTGTTAAGTAACTAAAGATATAATCTAATCAAAGAAGATGAGAACTAGAGAATGGGCATTTAGAGGAGGGGACACAAAAGGTAAATGATCTATATATTTGGCTTACTTCCTCTCTCCAGGACCTTTTGGTGGTGGAGATTTGGCTGGTGGCAGCATGCTGGACCTTTCAGCATCTTGACGTGGCCACAGCTATTGTCCAGTTTGGTGGTGAGTGTCTGGCTGAGTTTTTCCTCCTTACTTTCCAAACTTTATCCTCTTAGAAGCCTCTAATCTCCTTGGGAGACCTAGCAGTGGAAATATTGAACTCCCCCTGGCACAGGCCAGGGGGGAGAAATTCTATACCCTCTTCCCTCTTTATCCTTAAATCCTTCCCTCTATATTAATTAAAATTACCATAAATTTTCAGACTGAGTTGGGTATTTTATTTGGGATTTTTTCCCTGGTGACCAATTAATTTAGATTTAAGTCACAACTCTAAAATTATCTTTACACCACAGACCTGTACCATCTAAGTAATACATGAGGTCCAGATCTCCTAGCCAGCTATTGTGTGGTTTGGACTCTCATTGGACTCAACAAGCTATTGTATAATCTGGAAAAGCTCATTTTCTTCCCTGAGAAGTCTTCCTCCCTCTGACTGACTATCTGCCTTTAGGATTCTGGGATTCTCACCAAGGCTGAAAAAGACCGTTTTTTCAGAATCTATAGCTGCTGGCCTGTGCTCCAACAAAAAAAAAAGAAGCAAGACAGAAAATGGTGTCTGGAGGCTCTGGCTCACCTAGGCAAATGCATCTTCCTGATGCCCTGTGCTTATAGCTGCCACTGTCTCTGGCAGGAGGAAGTAGAAAAATCCTTTTTTCCTTATTGGAAGTCCAAGAAAGTCTGTGTAACCAGAAAAGGGTCCAAAAGAGAAAAGAAAAGCCTTATACTTCATTACCTTGATCAACCTCAGAGTAGATGGCTCCTCCTGACTCAGTTGCCAATGATTTCTAACACAATCTCCTACTGTTGGGGTCTGAAAAGAAAACTTAGTTGTGTTATCCCAGAAAGTATATGGCGACTTAGCAAAAGCCAAAGCATATGTCCTCTGATCACTTTTCTAATGTTTTCATATGAGATATCTTATGTTGATAGCTATGAAGAAAGGATGCTATCGGTAAAGAAAAGTAAAGAGTTTGAATGATAAACATATAGACAGAGAAAGGGGAGAGAAGAGGGGAGGGGTAATCACAAAAGAGATGCTGTCAGGTTATTGACAAGGAAATGGTACTAACATGAGACCAAAGTTCACGAAGGACTTTTTTGTTTTCTTGTGGGGTTTTTTTTATTTTATTTCATTTTAAGTTTTATTTTTGTGCCATAGTCATTTCCCCCTGATTCTTCCTTCCCTGTTGATTCCTTCCTTGTAACAAGCCAATCAACAGGCATTTAACAAAGAACAAACACCATTTAAGAAGTTAGTTGACCCAGTGTGTCTATGACATTTAGCTCCATGATCCCCACAGAAAGAGTCCCTATTACTTATTAGTTCCCTAAGTCCCAGGATATTTCTTACAATCATGACAATTTCCTGGAGCACTGGGAATCTGGAACATGTAAGAAGAACTGATGCCACTTCAAATAGGTCCTATACCACCGCAAGGGGAGTTCTATAATTTGTTGCCAGAATGCATATTATGTATGTGTCATTATAATCACCGCTTTAATCCTACATTCAGTTCAGGAATGGTGTATTAAGCAAAACATATCCCTACCCTGACTTCTGTGAATCTTTCAGCACTTAACCTCAAGCTAAAAACTTACCCAAACAAGAGGCCATCTCTCTGCCCCACCTGGTTTGGAAAAGTAGGGCATTGGCACAGAAGGACTCTTCTGGATTTTGTTCGGTAACTCAGAAGACAAGAAAGGAGCCAGGACACTGCCTCCCATGTTAAGATCAAACAGCCTTGTTGATGGGTGAGCCCCTGAGTGGTTGCCTCAAGGAAAGGTTGGGATGAACCAAGTTTCCACCCTCTTAATGCAGAAATGAGACCAATTGTTGATAGAAAAAGGAAAGTATTCCCCCCCACACTTCACATTCCTCCTGGGAGAGAAGGCAAAACAACAGCAACTCAGCCACCCCCTCTGGAAACCCTAATTAAGAATGTAAAAGTGACAATAGTTTTTTGAAAGGATCCAAGACCCAAGCTCTTAAAAAGAGAAGGAGGTAGCAGCCAGGCTCTTAGTTCTAACATAAGTAAACACTACCACTAATGAACATCAGATTTGTAATTATCTTTCTGAACTAAGCAGGTGCCAAGGGCAGTAGTCTTACTGAAAGATTAGGATAATACTAAACTGCCCCCACCCCCAACCAAATATATATACACCTCCAGCAGTAGTTAATCGTGTTGCAGCATAAAAACTTGGAAGTTGCTCCAAGGTCCCTTCTCCAGAGTGAGCCTAGGGACTACTGCACCCATCATGACCAGTATTTGCTCCAGGTACAGAATGTCCTAGTTTCAACTCTGTCATTCACTATGACTTATAGGTTAATTGGTTGAAAGACCATCTTCAGCTTGTCTTAGTGATTCATGAGAAATCTGGTCAACCTTTGACAACCATGATAATGGGAAGCATAGTGAACCAAGTAAGGAAGAAAGGAGATCATAATGATCATTTTAATTATATAAAAAAAATGTTAAGTCTTCACACAAATAAAATCAAGGAAGACAGAATAAGAAGAGAACCAACTTCGTCGGAAAAATAATTACATCAAATAGCATTGATAAAGTCTGATGTTGAAAATGTACAAAGAATTGACACAAATGTATAATACCAAAAATCGTTCCCCAGTAGGGTCAATGTTCAAAGAATAGAAAACACATAATTTTCAAATGAAGAAATGTAGCCTTTTAATAGCCACATGAAGATATGAAACAAATCTCTAACTGAGAAATGTGAAATACTGTTTCACCTCACACCATGAAAATTGTCAAGGGTAACAGAAAACAGGAACACCAGCACTGGAGGACTTATGGGAACACAGGCACACTAGGACACTACTTATTGGTAGAACTGTTCAGAGTTCCACACTCTCTGAATATTGATTTGGAATTATGCCAAGAAAAGCGACTTAAGTGTTCTTTCCCTATGACTTAAAAATTCCATACTGGGCATATACTCCAAGGAGGTAAAAGACAGAAACAAAAGTCCAATATATAACAAAATACTCAATAAAGCCCCTCTTTGTGATAGCAAAAACGAACAAGCAAACAACTATAAATAAGTAGGTATTGATCTATCAGGATGTGACTGAAAAAAAAAATACAACAAACTGTGGCATGTGAATTCATGGAATATTGTTTGCAGTAAGGAATTCAGAGAGACTTGGGCATAGCCCAATGGAAAGAGTGATAGATTTGGAATGAGGAGACTTGAGATCTCATGCCAGCTCTTCTACTTATTACTGGTGTAACCTTGAAAGAGTTATTTAGCTTCTGGGTTTGTGTTTTCTTATCTGGAAACAGAGAGGACTAACCTAGATTACCCTTTCAGCTCCAATGATCCAATGATCTGGATGAACCAGTTCAGTGTGAAATAAGCAGAACCAAGAGAACAATATACACAATGATCACAATGCTATAAATAAACAGAGCACTGAAAACAAGTTGAATTGAGAACAATTAAAAAAACAGAGAAGATTCCAGAGAACAGTAGATGAAACACAACTCCTCTCATCTCATGGCATAGAGGTGGAAAGGATACTAGAACCAATTATTGTGTGCCTTGTCAGCTGTGGGTCTTGTAGAGGTTGTTTCTGCTTAATTCTTTTTCTTTGGCACAAGTGAAGGTTCTGTCTGGTTGGGATAAGGGGAGTAAAATGATTTTTATAAGAGCAAAGGGGATCAGAAAAACATACTTTAAGAGAGAGGAAGATGGAGAGGGAGAGGAAAAAAGGGAACAAGGAGAGAGAATGAGAGAAGGGAGGAATAGAAGTAGAGGAAGAAAGTGAAAGAAGAGGAGGGAGGGAGAAAAAGATGGGGGGAGAGAGGAACAGAGAGACAGACAGACAGAGAGACAGAAAGAGAGAGAGAGAGACAGAGAGACAGAAAGGCAGTTCAGATCAGCATAAGCCATAGAAAAATAAGGAAGTGATTACAAATGGATAGCATAAGACTCTCTACTAAAAAATTTTTCTTTATGTGAAGGAAAGAAAATGAAATTAAGTGGATGTGGATATGTGTGTGTGAGAGAGAGAACAGTTGTTTGAGCAGAATCAAACTAATGTGCATAAAGGTATGCCAACACTGCTGAACCTACACACCTGAAAAGATGCCTCACAGTCTTAGCCAAAAGAGGGGGGCCTTGATGGGAAAACTAGATCCAACTTAAATGATAAATGACTGAGAGGTTTTGTTGGGTTTTTTTCCCCTAGGATGACAGATGTTTGTTATAAACATTTCGTCCAACACTATCATCTTATGTAAGAAAGCCTGTGGATGGTTGTGAACTAGAAGAATAAGCAGGACAGGGTTGTGAAGTGGTATAAGTCTATCCCAGCTCATCTTGGACTCCTCCTTTCTTGCTTCATAAGCCTGCCCTGCCCCTTCCCAGATACCTACCATAATCATATTTTCCTGTGCCTATTCAGGTCCAGCAATTAATCCATACTTTGACCCTCCTTAGACATCATCCCATCCTCTGGTTGAATGTAAGATCCTAAAAGATGGAAGCCTTTGTTTTTTTTCTTTGTATGTCCAGTGCCTGGCATGGAGTATGTGTTTAATAAAAATTTGTAGATTGATTAATTGATTCAATACCAAAAATTCCCCTTCTTCATTCTCTCTTTTCACTAGCTTTTCCTGACATTTCTCTCTCGGATATCCTCCTACCTGTCAGACTATACTATCTCAGTCTCCTATACTAGATCTTCACACATGTCATGCCTAGGTGTCATGGGAGTACCCCAAGCCTTTTTCTCTTTTCCCTCTATGCTATTTGCTTGGCAACCTCATTAGCTCCCATTGATTTTATTATCATCTTAATGCAGATGATTCTCAGATCTATTTGTCTAACCCTACTATCTCTTCTGCCTTCCATTCTTGTGTCTCCAACTGTTAAATAGATAAATCAAACTAGATGTCCTGTAGACATCTTAAACTCAGCATGTCCAAAACCGAACCCATTACCTTTTCCCCCAAACCCTTCTCTCTTCTTAACCTCTCTATTATTGTTGAAGGGACCACCATCCTGTAAGACAACCATACTCAAAACCTAAATGCCATTCTTGACTCTTCATTCTCTCTCAATCCCCATTACCAATCTGTTGCCAAGTTCTTTTATTTCTAAACCCTCTTATCCTCCTTTCATTCTGCCATCCCCCTTGTGCAGACCCTCATCACCTCACATCTGGACTATTACAATAGCCAGACAGTGGCTCAGCCTGCCTCAAAGTCTCTCCTTATTCCAATCCATTGTCCACTAAGCTGTCAAATAGAGCTTTCTTAAAAGTACACATCACATACACCTCCCATTCAATAAACTCTTATGGCTACCTATTACCTCCAGAATGAAATATAAGACCCCTGACTTTTAAAGACCTTTAATACATGACCTTTTCCTATCCCTCCACCTCCCATGCATACTCTGTGATCCAGTGACACTGGTGTCCTTGGTGTTCCTTGAACAGGGCATTCCATCTCCCATTCCTAGGACTCTGTCCTTCATCATTGTCATCTCCTTATTTCCTTGAATTCCTTCAAGTTTCATCTAAAATTCCATCTTCAAGAAGCCATTCCCACTCTCCATAAATCTAGTGCCTTCCCTCTGTTAATTATTATTAATTCATCCTGTCTACATAGTTATTCCTTCCACACTAAGGGGATAAGAGGTAGGATACTCTAGAGATCTGGAAAATCCCTGTAAAACATTTTTGGCTCTCCCTTCATAGCAGAGAAGTCCACATTTTTTTTCTTTTTCTTTTAAGGGATATTTACAGTACCTCATTGTGAATTTGGGGTTAAATATGCATTTCTGAGTTTCTTAACTTTTTCTGTGTCATCTGCAACTTCATCAAAAGGAGTCGGTCTTTGTCTAGTCCAGAAGAATCCCCTCTAGTTTGGGAATAACAGTGGGTTGGGGGGGGGGGAGCTGGTGATAAAATATTCTAGGTTTTCAAAGGAATTAGTTAAAATAAACTAAACAGGGGACAACTAGGTGGCTCAGTGGATAGAGAGTCAGGACTAGAGAGGGGAAGTCTTAGGTCCAAATCTGACCTCAGACACTTCCTAGTTATGTGGCCCTGGGCAAGACACTTAACTCCCATTGCCTAACCCTTACCACTGTTCTACAATGGAACCAATACACTGTATTGATTCTAAGATGGAAGGCAAGGGTTTAAAAATGTTTTTTTTTTAAATAAGCTAAGCAACTGCCTGAGAAAGGAAGCTAATTTTTTTTTTTAATGACAACATATAGTAAAAAGACCCTAGTTCTGGAGTCAGAGGACCAGGGCTCAGATTCCCACTCTACCACTTGTTTCATTGGGCAAGTCATTAACCTCTGTGAGCCTCTATTTCTTCATCGAAGGGGTTAGGTTAGATGATGGCTAAAATGCTTTCGGTATTCAAAAGCCTGGTCACTTAACAGCTGATGATGCCTTGATGTGTCTCTCATTTCTGGAGGTATTAATATGACATGAAATACTTTGATTGAAAGGAATCAAGCCCTGGAGGTTACAAGATCTTAGGCTGAGAGCTAGAAGGATCCTTGGAAGTATTTAAATCAACACCCTCACCTTACCTATGAGGAAACTGAGACCCACAAAGGTTAAATAGCTTTGCCAGGATCTATATATGTACTTAATACACAGGAGTCAATAGAAAAGTTGTGATTTAAACTTAGATCTTCTGGCTCCAAATCTAGGACTCTTGCCACTATACCACACATTGCCTCTTGTGAAATTTCAGGAACTTTTGAGAAGCCAAGGAGCAAGACTTCTTAGGAAGGTAATCTTTCAGCAAGACCTTTCAAATCTATTTACATGTTGTATAACCCTATTAAGTGCCTGGAGGACAAGGAATGGTTTTATTTTTGTCCTTTTTGTTTTTGTTTGGTTGGTTTTGCCTTTATAAGTAACTAGGTAACTGGAGAGCTCTGTAGATGGAGTCAGGCTTGGATACAGGAGATTTGGGGTTCAAATCTGGCCTCAGACACTTCCTACCTATGTGACCTCAGGCAAGTCACTTAGCCCCAATTCCCTAGCCTTTACTGCTTTTCTGCTCTGGAACCAATACTTAATATTAATTCTAAGACAGAAGATAAGAATTTTTTTTTAAATAAAAGGAAATTAGGTAGCACTATGAATGGAATACTGGACCTGGAATCAGGAAGACTCCTTGAAGTCCTATTGAATTAAAGTCTAGCTTTGGACAATACTAGTTGTATGACACGGGCAAGACTTAGATTCTGCCTATCTCAGTTTCTTCACTGTAAAATGGGGATAACAATAGCACCTACTTCTCAGGGTTGTGAGGGTGAAATGAGTAGAGTTCTATAAACCTTAAAGCATATATAAATGCTAAATATCATTATTACCATTCATAGAATAATAGAATTCTAATTCTAATTAGTTCTAATGCTAATTAGCACTAATAGAATTCCTAACACATAGTAGGCATTTATAAAATGCCTATCAGATTGTGAGTTTAAAAAATCATAAAGCCTTAGCCCACCTATAAGGCTATATACCCCTTATCTTAGACATCAGCAGTAACAAATCTCTATGAGTTCTACCAGGAAAAATATATAGTGGAAAAAAATTCTATGTTTAGCAACAGTTAGGAAATAGTATTATACATGATACTCCTGAATGAGAAATCTTCAGGTCAAGTTTAATGAGGAAGTAGTGAATTAAGTCAGTACCAAAAATCTGTAAAAATGCTCTTAATGATTTTTACTACTTGTTTCCTTTAATAATGGAATCCTAATAAGCAGGTCGATGCTAAATTAATATCATGGAACCATTTTCAAAAGGAGAATGTAACATAATAGTATCCCACCCACTCCAAGCTTAAAGTTGCACTCTGATTTGCATTCTGTTTCCTAATAGAATATCATCTGTCGGAAGGAAATCATTAAGCCAGAGCATGAAGCTTGCCAAAGAAATACAACAAGGAAAAAATTCACATTTAACAACTTCCCCCAAAAGGGGTTTACAGGCTCAAAGGAGAGGCAAGCGTGAGGGATCTCATATCAAAGATACTGAGTTCAAATCCCAGCTCTGCTACTAACTAGCTATGTAAGTTTAGACAAGCCCTTTCACCTGTGTTTCTTCAACTATAAAATAAGGTGGTTGGATTAGATTATCTAGGACCCATCCCAGTTTTAAATCTATGAGTCTATCAATGTAGATCTGGCATCTATGTGGACGTCAGCCTTTTCCATGATTTAGTATATAACTTGTGTAACTCTGTATAGCAAAATAATCAGGTATATTTTCTATTGTTTTTGAGGGGATGGTTACTACCCTTACTTAGACACTATGAGCACTAAAGAACATGATGATGTCTTAGAATCTGATTGTAAATTCCAGGAGTGGAAAAGGCAGAGGCAAAGGAAATGTTATATATTCAGTTCACTTACATTCAACAAACATTTACCAAACTCCTGCTTTTCACAAAGCACTGTGTTAGGCACTGACTTTTCACGTGGAGCAACTTAATGATGAAAGGGATAGAAAAGAAGTACTTTTGAGTAAAGAAAAATAATCAAATGAACTAGAAAAGAATATAAGCTATTGCCTCTTTTTTAGATCAACTGTGTAATTCTTAAAAGGGGTATGGAAAGAACTTTGGTTTAATAAAAACTGCTAAAATATATTTATAAAGAAACATAGTTGTCATATAGAATTTGAGCAGTTTGGGACAGAAAATTAACTGTGGAATAAATATAAAAGCTTAAGTTGCCTTGTAAAATATGTAGAGTGATTATATAGGTGTTATATGCCTTGTTTATATGCAAATAGCTTAATGGTTTAAAGGGACAGAGAAAAAACTGTTATTAATTAAAATTTTGTAAAATGTGAATATGAAGAAATATCATTTTCAAGGGCAGAAACACAAATGAAAGACTATTTTGAAAACTGATTAAAAACTAGACCTGTAATACATTATGGTCCCTCAGCTTATCTGCAAGCAACTCTTTTAAGACATAGAGTAAAAAAAATGTTAATGAAAAATCATATGATAAAATAAGAACTATTGATTTCATGGGGGAAACTGTGTGAGTTTTTATCTCATAAGTATAAGTTCTTAGTTAAATCACTGAAAAGAATAAAAATGTGAGAAATTCTGGTAAGAGAGGAAAGGTGTAATATAGCAGTCAAAAAATGCAGCTCTGTCAGAGCTGTTTGAAAAAGTCAGCTGGGAAAAATCAGCAGCAGGAGCAGGAGGATGCTAAGAAGGCATTGGGTGCTAGTTCCTGATTGGTGACATAAAGATTTAAGCTCATAGCAAGAGCTTGCCCTTCAAGGTCAGCTAGAGCTCAAAAGAGGTGAAGCCCCTCAATAGTGCCCTCTGCAATCTGTTTACCTCTCTAGTTAGCAAAGGAAAAGCAGAAAGGGGAAAGATAGGTTTTACTGCTGTTTTGCTGCATAGGAAGAAATACTCTGGTCTAATTGAGCTATACAGAATCCTGGTGAGTAAAGAGCTGGCTAAACTGGTTGCCTTGACCCAAAACTCAGTCTTAGCTGTTTTGCCATGAGTTCTTTTTGCTATGACCTGATAGGACAGTGCAACATCCTAGTAGGTAAATAGCTAGCTGAGCCTGAGTTCTCTGGGAGCTGCTACCTGAATTAACACTTTTCCAGTGCCCTTTTAAGGATGATTATAAAAGAACTTGTAAATGGGTCATTTGTTTAAATAGAAAGAAAGAGGATTTTCCTTGCTGGAGAAGCAAGAATCAAGACAAATAGTTATCCTCTAACTAAAAGTTAACTAAAAGTAAACATTTAATCATTAACATTTATTAATATTAAAAAATAGTTGTCAGCTTCATCTGGTGCAGATGTTCTTGAACAAACCAATCACATCCAAGGCCAAAATCCAGAGTTGTGAGTTCACCTGAACCAATGGGTTTTCCTCCCTCATGTGTTCTCTGCTAGTTTCTTTAAGTGTGTACCTACTCTTCCCCATAGATTCTGATTGCTCTGATAGGACAGTTGTATTCGTATATATACACATCTGGGTAAAATATAATACATAGTATATATATATGTAAGTATATACATATATACTGGGATATATACACATATAGTATATATATATATACGTGTGTACATATATGTTATAATCTATTCATTATTTATGGATTTGCTTTATAATGGAAGTAACTGTAATGTTGTTACTATTTCTTTGCCTTATTGCTAAATAAATGGTTATGTTTAAGAATTTTATATATATATATATATATATATATATATATATATATATATATATATATATATATATATATATATATATACTGGGATATATACACATATAGTATATATACATGTGTGCACATATATGTCATTATCTATTCATTATTTATGGATTTGCTTTATAATGGAAGTAACTGTAATGTTGTTACTATTTCTTTGCCTTATTACTAAATAAATGGTTATGTTTAAGAATTTTATATATATATATATATATATATATATATATATATATATACTAGGATATATACACATATAGTATATATACATGTGTGCACATATATGTCATTATCTATTCATTATTTATGGATTTGCTTTATAATGGAAGTAACTGTAATGTTGTTACTATTTCTTTGCCTTATTGCTAAATAAATGGTTATGTTTAAGAATTATATATATATATATATATATATACTGGGATATATACACATATAGTATATATACATGTGTGCACATATATGTCATTATCTATTCATTATTTATGGATTTGCTTTATAATGGAAGTAACTGTAATGTTGTTACTATTTCTTTGCCTTATTGCTAAATAAATGGTTATGTTTAAGAATTTTATATATATATACTGGATATATACACATATAGTATATATACACATGTGTGCACATATATGTCATAATCTATTCATTATTTATGGATTTGCTTTATAATGGAAGTAACTGTAATGCTGTTACTATTTCTTTGCCTTATTGCTAAGTAAACGGTTATGTTTAAGATGTGTCATCATTCTGCATAGCTGGTTGTGTAAAGGAAAGAGCATCACATGGGCCATGAAAGCTAAAGAGGTAAATAGGAAGAATATATTCTTCTATAAACCCTAGAATCTTGGGAGAGTTTCAGTATAAACTCATAGTGATGGTCCTCTTCTGGGAACTCACGCCTGGCAGATGAAGGCAGGTTGGAGTGAATGAACCAGTCCAGAGAGTGAACAAAGGACCAGACATCCTCTGGGAGAGGTCCAGGTACCACAATGTGGGTAGCTATCTCAGACACCCCTGAGGACGCTGAACAAATATAATCCAGCCTCTCTTCTAAGGGAGAGGGACGGGGTTATTGCCCTTCTGTCAAATCAGCAGCATGACTATGACTCTTATATGACATCTAGAGCAAAGTTGAGCTGAGCTCGCCCATGGACCTTGCCACAATTCACTATATAATCTTGGTTCCTTACTCTAATTTTAATTGTGCTCAGAGCAATAGATATGGTCACCTTTTTTTGTTTTGTGTTCCTTTTACTGGTTATAGTTATCTATATAGTCCTTACAAGATGGATGTTCGTAGCCTTGGTGACACTGACATGAGTTCAAGGAGTTGGGAAATCCTGGATCCTCAGTGGGTACCAACTGCACATTGAGATGAGCCTTCACATCTATTCCAACACTTTCTGGAGAAGATGACTCCTTGCCACCAGCTAAGACCAATCCAGGTCTGGCTTACCAAAAAGACATGAACCTACAGGGAACTTTTTGGAATCTGTGGAGCTGAGGTAACATGTGAAGCACTCAGCACAGTGTCTGTCATGGAATAGGTGCTGTATAAATATTTATTCCTTTCCCTTCTCCCTAAAATACATCATTTTCTTCCCTTCCCCCTAAATACCTAGTTAGCACAAGGTAATCTCTCTTTTTTTTTTACTTCCTTCTTTTTATTGTTGTTGAGAGAGAACTATGCCATAACTGACTTGGGTTCATTTTGAAAATCATATAAGGAATGTGACCCTGGGCAAGTCATTTACCCTATTTGTCTCAGCTCCTCACATGCAAAATGAACTGGAGAAGAAAGTGGCAAACCACTCCAGTGTCTTTACCAAGAAAACCCCAGGTGGAATCACAAGGAGTTGGACATGACTGAAAAACGACTGGACAACAACAAACCCAGAAAACATAAATCCTCTAAACTATGGAACGTACAAAACTCATGCTATCTAGAGAACACAAGAAAGACCCCCAGACCATTTCCCATTTCCATTGTTCTTCTCATAGCAAACCTAGGGGAAGCCATGGAGGAGCATCCCATTGGATAGAGAGTCACGGAGGGGTGGCAATCTGTTTTGCCAAAAGGAACACCCACAGAAATAAGATTCACTGGAGTTTTAGATTGTTGGAGTCTGGCCCAGCCTTCAGTGCCTAAGTTAAACTGAATCTCAGGACGTGCTCTTTGGGATGTGGACAGTCCCAATGCTTTAGCCTCTCCAACCTTCGTCGCTTCCTTCCTCTGGCCGTTCCTTGGACTCATAGAACTCCCCAGAATAGCACTGTCGCCCAGCTCATGTGACAGGCCCTATCATTCCATAATGAGAATTCTGAGCAGCAGAAATGGAACAGAGCCCATCTGCTGGCCTGCTCCCACACTCACAGAAACAAATTCCTCATTCATTGTGTCGTTTAGTCCCTCATGATGCATGCGACATGACACAGCCCAGATTGTGGAATATACGCAAAAACCAATCTGTGTTTGCAAAATGAATCATGGAACACAGTCTCTGATGGATGATAGCAACTTTCAGAACTCTCAGCTCAGGAAAGGAAACTGGGCCAACGATCAGCTGAACGTATGGGCGATAAATCCTTAATGGCTGATTCATGGCTAGAAAAAATGTCTAGACCATTCATATTGGAGATTATTAAAGTGATCAGACCCAGCCTTGAAATGTGTCTAAATATTTTTTAGGTTTAGTTTAGGTCAGGTAGAACTCTTAATTAATAATAACTTGGAGTCAAGGGCACTAAGGTAGCACAGTAGATAGAGTGCCAGGCCTAGATTTGGGAGGGCCTGGGTTCAAATGTGGCTTCAGACACTTTCTAGATGTGTGACCCTGGGAAAATCACTTAACCCTGTTTGCCTAGCCCTTGCCCTTCTGTCTTAGAGTTATTACTAAAATAGAAAGGTTTTAAAAATAATAATAATCATTTGGAGGTAGTGTTACCAAGTCTATATAGCAGAGATTCTGGAGTTAGAAAGCTGGGGGCTCAAAACCCACCTCTTATACTTACTACTTGTGTGAAGTTGAGTCATTTAAATTCTCCTGGACTTGGTTTCTGCATCTATAAACTGAAAGATGGGAGGACTAGATAGCTCCAGGCTCCAGGGGTTCCTCCCAGCTCTAGATCTATAAACCCACATTTATATGGTTCTTTAAGCACTTTTTAAAAACTCTTTCCTTCCATCTTAGAATCAACACAGTGTATTGGCTCCAAGGAAGAAAGTGGTAAGGATAATGGGGGTTAAGTGACTTTCCCAGGACTTGAATTCAGGTCTTCTATACATTGCACTACCAGCTGCCTCAGACAGAAAACTGGCCTCAGAGCTAGATAAGCTTGAGTTCAAGTCTTGTCCTCTGTCTTATACTGGCTATATGACTTGGCACACCCACATCCAAGAAGGCACTGTATTTTGTGTGCAAAGCAAAATGGCCACAGCTCAAAAAAAAAACTGAGATTTATAAATTTAGAGACATCTCCATCCCAAACATGTGCCCAGCCTATGGTAAGGCCTTCTTTGTTCCTATTAAGCTGATCATCCCCAGATGGACACACTATATACCTTGATATTGACATAGTGGTGCCATTTTGATCCTCTTCAAGTAGAAGGACAACCACCAACCATATGACTCTGGGAAAGTCACGTAACTTCTCAGTACAGAGGCCATCAGTTCTCAAAATGTGGTCAGTGAATGCCTGGGGCTCCTTGAGACCCTTTCAGTGACTGTTTTCATAATTCTACTGACATTCTTTGCCTATTAAAACATTCCTCCCTTTTCTAACTACACATCTGTGTGAGGCCAGATTTTCCTCCTATACTTCAACCAAAATAATATATAGCAACAGATTGAATGCAGAAGCATTTACAAGAATCCAGCTGTCTTCTAGGAAGCTAGATAGTAAAGAGATTTGCAAAAATACGTAAAAAAATTCCACTCTTCTCACTAATTTTTTTCATTTTGGACAATATTGTTATTTTTCATAAAATATGTTATTGTTAACATGCAGTGAGTTTATTGTTATTTTAATGAGTTAATCAACATTTTTAATATCTATCAGTTTTCATTTCTAACTTGGTAAATATTGATTCATAGAAGCCATGTAAACAACAACTCTTTGGAGCCCTCAATAGTTTTTAAGAACATAAAGGAGTCCTGAGACTAGAAAGAATGTTTGAGAACCATTGCTTTAGGCATCTCTCTAAGCTTGTAAGGTGTATAGAAGGTGCCAGGTTTTATTCCCATTTTACTGATGAGGAAACTGCAACTCAGAGAGGTTAATTAAATTGTCATGGCAACATAGCTAGAAAGTACAAGAGTGAAGATTTGAACCAAGTTTTTTTCTGAATCCAAGTCCATTATTCTTTCTACTTCACCATACAGTCGCTCCATTCTTGTTTGCTTGCATTTGTTCAGTAAGGATTTTTAAATGCCCCCTGTTCTATGGTGGCTCACGAAAACAGCTATATCTAATGTGCCAATATGTAACTGGAGAAGCCTGAAAGCAATGAAGGAAGGAAGGAAGGAAGGAAGGAAGGAAGGAAGGAAGGAAGGAAGGAAGGAAGGAAGGAAGGAAGGAAGGAAGGAAGGAAGGAAGGAAGGAAGGAAGGAAGGAAGGAAGGAAGGAAGGAAGGAAGGAAGGAAGGAAGGAAGGAAGGAAGGAAGGAGGGAGGGAGGGAAGGAGGGAGGGAGGGAAGGAGGGAGGGAGGGAAGGAAGGAAGGGAGGAAGGAAGGAAGGAAGGAAGGAAGGAAGGAAGGAAGGAAGGAAGGAAGGAAGGAAGGAAGGAAGGAAGGAAGGAAGGAAGGAAGGAAGGAAGGAAGGAAGGAAGGAAGGAAGGAAGGAATTAGACTGTGCGCTAGTCAAGATCCTACTTGGGTCATTCAACAGCACTGAGATCTGAGCCTTTCACTTCACTTTTCTTGACACTGGAGGAATAAGCAGAGCTGTCACTGGTTTCTCCAGGGCAGTGAGGCTGACCACAATTGGCATAGTGCCTTCTTCACCTCTATCTCCACCATTAATAGTGATCTTCCCAAACCTGATACTGACCAGGCTCTTTAGCCAACAAATTTCCATTTCTTTTTCACAATTCTTATGGCTTATTCTGAGTCCCTGGCTATAGGGGCAAGGAGCCCTTTCTTCCCTACCATTCTTTACTTTCTTCCTTCTATCTAGCTCAGCCCTATCCTTTCCCAGACCCTTGCCTCCTCTATCCCTATTGCACCTTTAGAACCCCTGCTCTGTTACTAACAAACAACCCTTCCTGTCTTCATCTTGCCTTCTGTCTCTGGGTGCTCACTGTCACCCCCTGAAGACCTGTTGCCCCTTGCTATCTTCTCCAGAGCTAATCAGTCCTTTACTCATCCCCCCCCACCTCCACACCTCTCAACTCACCAGGGAAGAAAAGGTTGGCATATTTTGCACCCCAGCTAGCAAATTCCCCTCCTCTGAAGATCACTGCATCTATTGACCCTATCTAGATCCATACCATGCTTATCTATTGATCTCTCAGGCATTCTCCCTTCCTTATTACCAGGCTCATAGGCTTTCCCTCTCCCACAAACTCCTTCCCTCATCTTTGGTGACTTTAATACTTATTGATGAACCCTTAGACTCCTTGGCTTCCAAGTACAACCTCCTCAATTCCACAACATTTACCTCCATCCCACAGCAGCCCCCTACAAGAGTGGACGCACCTGAGCCCTCAGCATCACCCCAAACTGCTTCATCTCTGTGACGATGATCTCTGAAATGCCATTCTCGGACAAGATGTCTCTTTTCCTTCTACTAATCCTACTGCCTCTCTCCTAAACCTGTTATTTGTCCTTACCCCAGTCCCTTCAGTCCTTCTTGCCATCCCATTCCATCTCTCCTATCCGGGTCTGACTTTCTTTTCTGAGGCCAAGGGATATTGTTTATAAAGGTGAGGAGAACCCCCTGGTGGACAAGAACTATAAGTTCAAGCCTCTGTTCTGAGAGAGGATGCTGAGGAGCTGGAGATATTGCTGGGCTTCAAGGAGATGATAAAGTTCAACTAATCAATAAACATTTATTAAGTACCTACTATTTGCCTTCCACATTTGGACTATGAGCTCTTTGACAGCACGGGCTATCTTTGGCCTTTCTTGTTATCCCCAGCCTTTATTTAGCCCAGTGTACAACTAAGTGCAGATAATAAACACTTACTAAATGCTAATCAATTGCCTGACAGACACTGGGATGCACAGAAATAAATGAAGCCATCCCTACTCTCAGGCTTCTTTAAGACCACTAGGATGCAGCCTCTATTGTCTTAAGATCAAGGGAATAATTAGACACTGGACTAGTGATTGAAGAAGGGAAGGGGAATTCCTATTTGTGGTAAGATAGCTTAAAGAATGCAATCATGAGAAAGCAATAATGAGGGGCAGCTAAGTGGCTCAGTGGATAGAATGCCAGGACTGAAGACAGCAGATCCTGGGTTCAAATCTGACCTAATTATGTGACCCTGGGCAAGTCACTTAACCTCAATTACCTAGCTCTTCTTACTACTCTTGGAGAGAAGGAAGGAAGGAAGGAAGGAAGGAAGGAAGGAAGGAAGGAAGGAAGGAAGGAAGGAAGGAAGGAAGGAAGGAAGGAAGGAAGGAAGGAAGGAAGGAAGGAAGGAAGGAAGGAAGGAAGGAAGGAAGGAAGGAAGGAAGGAAGGAAGGAAGGAAGGAAGGAGGGAGGGAAGGAAGGGAGGAAGGAAGGAAGGAAGGAAAGGAAGGAGGGAGGGAAGGGAGGGAGGAAGTAAGGAAGAGAAAATAAGACCAGAAGAAGGGAGAGAAGGAAGGAAGGAAATCAGTAAGGGGAAATGTGAGGTGTAATTGAGTGAGGAGCTGCTGGCCCAGGTTCTACTCCTCTATGTTTCAGTAATAATGAAAAGCTCAAAAATCAGTTTATGTTAGCAGATTGGCTAACATGACAGCAACGGAAAGTAGTGAATGCTGGAGGGGATGTGGCAAAGTTGGGACATTAATTCATTGCTGGTGGAGCTGTGAACTGATCCAACCATTCTGGAGGGCAATTTGGAACTATGCCCAAAGGGCACTAAAAGACTGTCTGCCCTTTGATCCAGCCATAGCACTGCTGGGTTTGTACCCCCAGGGAGATAATAAGGAAAAAGACTTGTACAAGAATATTGATAGCTGCACTCCTTATGGTGGCCAAAAATTGGAAAATGAGGGGATGCCCTTCAATTGGGGAATGGCTGAACAAATTGTGGTATATGTTGGTGATGGAATACTATTGTGCTCAAAGGAATAATAAAGTGGAGGAATTCCATGGAGACTGGAACAACCTCCAGGAATTGATGCAGAGCAAAAGGAGCAGAACCAAGAGAACATTGTACACAGAGACTGATACATTGTGGTACAATCGAAGGTGATGGACTTCTCCACTAGGGACAATGCAATGTCCCTGAACAATCTGCAGGGATCTAAAAAACACTATCCACAAGCAGAGGATAAACTGTGGGAGTAAAAACACCGATGAAAAGCAATTGCTTTACTACAGGGGTGGAGAGGATATGACTGAGGAGAGACTCTAAAAGAACACTCTAATGCAAAATGCAAATTCCAACAACATGGAAATGGGTTCGAATCAAGAACACAAGTGAAACCCAGTGGAATCGCGCGTCAGCTATTGGGGGGGGGGGGAGGAAAAGAAAATGATCTTTGTCTCCAATGAATAATGTTTTGAAATGACCAAATAAAATAATGTTTAAAAAATTTTTTAAATCAGTTTATGTCTCATATAAAATTTTAATTTTAGATTTTCTGAACCCTTCCTAGCCCTATGTTGAGAAAAGGCAGAGGATGAAGCTGAGGGGAAGCACGAGGTAACCTCAGCAAAGGCATCTAAGAAGCAAGATCATGAGGAAGGAAGCCACAAGAAGAGAAGGGATGACTTGGTGATGTACCCCATCACCCCCAAGGGGTTCTTCTTGTTTCTCAAATTGAACCATATTTTCTTTTCTCTGATTTTTTAGTTTAAGATATCTTTTATCTTTTTCTTTTTGACTAATAAAATTCATTTACAAGTGTCTTAGCCCCACCTTCCTCTCCCCACATCATAAAAGGTATCATCTGGGAAACAGATATATATATATATATATATATATATATAAATAAAATGTCTTTCATGTTTCCATTTTCATTATATTCTCTGGAGGCAATATTCATAAATTATTCTTCAGGTTTTAAATCTGTAACTGTGTATTGAACCCTGTTTTCCAACACATTTCCCCATTGTCTTCACTGTCCACCTTTCTATTGAATATCAAAGCAGGGGTCACCTAGATTTGGAGGGATCATTCTTTTCTCTGTGCAGCCACTGCCACAGAGGTTAATACATAAGCTTGTCATCCTCTGCAAGGGGGTCTATTTCCTTCTGCTCATTGTTACAAGAAGAGATGCCCCCACAATTGTCCTCTTAATGCTTTCGGAGTAGGAAGGGATCAATTCTTTGTTTGCCTCTCCAAGGACAGTCTGTGAATCAGCCTTCTATTTATCTGCCACTTTGTTTGGTTTTGGTTGTGTTTATCACAAGAATCTCCTGAGGTGATTCAGATATTTCTTTTTTTTTTCAGTTACATGTAGAAACAATTTTTGACAATTGTTTTCTGACATTTTTGACATTCAGATTTCCTGCCTCCTTCCCTGAGGTATTATAGGTTTGAACCATATAGTTCAAATCTTCTCAGTGAATGCCAATTTACTAATTGCAGAACAAAGATCTCATAAAATGCTGGGCCCAGAGTCAGGGAGATCTGAGTTCAAATCTCACCTGAGACACTTACTAGTTTGTGTAACCCAGGGTAAGTCATTTTACCACTGTCTACCTCAGTTCCCTTATATGTAAAATGGGAATAATAACACCACCTACCTTCCAGGTTTGTTGTGAGGGGTCTAATGAGATTAATATTTGCTTTAGTGCCTAGTGCTTTATAAATGTTAGCTATTATTAATATTTAAGGAACCCATAATTGAATTTTTATAGATAATAAAAAATAGATCCTTGATTTCTTTGATTTGATTGTTCTTCCAATACATAAATCATGTTTCATCCATGCTGGCCTATTTTCTTTCATACATTCACAATGTATCTATAACCCCATCTAGGTCTAACATAATTAAAGGTGAAAATGGAAGGACAACAACAAATGGGAAAAAAATGGGAATGATCTATTTTGTGTCCATACCTTTGATTTAATAGGTTGACATAGATTGGCAATTTATTTATACCATATGTTGCAAGATGTAAAGATGAAAATTTAGGGGGAAAACTGATAGAGGTAGAAATTAGTTTCTCTCTGCAAGGAGTATTATATTTTTAGAGGTTTAGTGAAGATTAAAATGTTTTAAAAATCCAAGCAGAAGTAGGAAAAAGGAGCAGAGCTTTTTTACAACCAGGTTAAATACCCCATCTCCCTCTCTGCCCAGGTGAGGTTACAAGGCATTCTGGGAAAGTGGAGCAAGGACTTCTGGGGATTGAAGTCCTGGATTCAAGTCTCCATTTTTACAAAGAGGATTTACCTGGTCTCTAAGGGCCTATGGTCACATAGCTGGCATAGCTCAGAGGAAAGACTTTAGATCCAGGTCCTTCTGACTTCTAAGAGGTCAGCCTTTTAGGTACCACAGCAAGTTTATCCTTCAACTACCAATATTACTTGGAATTCCCAAAAATCTTAGTGTTCTTTTAAGATTTGTGGAATATCCTGCACATAGTTTTGTAGCTACACACACACACACACACACACACACACACACACACACACTTTTTTTTACTATTTATTTATTTACTAAAAGGAATTACCAGAATTAACAATTTCTCTCTTCCCTTTCTTCCAGAGTCAAGGTAAAACATATTTCAGTACACCATGATGGGTACTACTGAAAGAGTCCCTATAATTTATCTGTTCCCTAAATTTCCCTTTTCATATAGAGTATCAGAACTGGAAGGCACCTTGGTGTCTGAGAACATGAGTTGGAATTTTGGCTCTGACATTTATTCTCTGGGTGATCATGAACAAGTCACTTAAATTCTCAGTTCCCTCACCTAGAAAATAAGGAAATCGGAAAAGATGATCCCTAAAGTGTCTTCCAGTTGTAAATCTCTGATCACACTTCTAGATGGCATAATAGATAATAAATTTATAGATTTATCATTAATAAAAATTTATATATTTATAAATAGATTTTTAATAGATCTAGAGTAAGGATATCTTTAATATAAATCGAGCCTCAAATACTTACTAACCATGTAATCCTAAGTAAATTATGTTAATCTCTGTTTTCTCTTCTGTAAAATGGGAATAATAACAGCACTTACCTCCAAGGTTGATGTAAGGATAAAATATGTCTAAAATGATTAGCACAGTTGTTGGCCCATAATGGGAGCTTAACAAATGCTTGTATTCTTCCTTCCTATTAGTAGTAGAGCTAATAAGACAACCCAGGTCTCATCTCCTAGTGGAGTACCCTTTCTACTATACAATGCTGCCTCTATTATAAATTTTCTTAAAGTAGGCTGACCTGAAAAGGATAAAAATAGGCCACTTTCAGATAAAGAAATAAAAGCTATCAACAATTGCATGAAAAAATGTTCTAAATCCCTCTTGGTTAGAGAAATGCAAATTAAAACAACTCTGAGGTATCACCTCACACCTAGCAGATTGGTCAATATGACAGTAAAGGAAAATGATAAATGTTGGAGGGGGTGTGGCAAAATTGGGACACTAAGACATTGCTGGTGGAGTTGTGAACTGATCCAACTATTCTGGAAGGTAATTTGGAACTATGCCCAAAGGGCTATAAAATACTGTCTGCCCATTGATCCAGAGATTCCACTCCTATGTGTGTATCTAAACGAGCTAAAAAAAAAATTGAGAAAGGATCTATTTGTACAAAAATATTTTTAGCTGCTCTTTTTGTGGTAGAAAAGAATTGGAAACTAAAGGGATGTCCCTCAATTGAAGAATGGCTGAACAAATTGTGGTATGTGGTGATGCTGGAATACTATTGTACTAGAAGAAATGATGAACAGGATAATTTCAGAAAGAGCTGGAAAGACCTACATGAACTGATACAGAGTGAAATAAGCAGGACCAGGAGATCATTCTACACAGTAACTACAATATTGTGGGATGATCAAATGTGATAGACTGCTACTAGCAGCAATATAATGATCCAGGACAAGTCTGAGGGACTTAAGAAAAAGAATGTTATCCACCTCCAGGGAAAGAACTGTTAGAGTAGAAATATGGACTAAATCATATGATTTATCACTTGTTTATTTGGACATATGTTTGGGGGTTTGGGTTCTAAAAGATTACTTGCTTACAGGAATAATATGGAACTATGTTTTGCGTGATAGTACATAACCCAGATTGAAGTGCTTGTCAGCTTGGGGAGTGGGGAGAGATAAAGTGGAACACTGATCTGAAGGACTACAAAAAAATCTTTTGGCTCTCCTCAGCAGACTCTTCTCTTCAGGTCCTCATCTATTCTCTTCTTTTTTTTTTTTAAACCCTTACCTTCCATCTTGGAATCAATACTGTGTATTGGTTCCAAGGCAAAAGAATGGTAAGGGCTATGCAATGGGGGTCAAGTGACTTCTTGCCCAGGGTCACACAGCTCATCTATTCTCTTCTGCCATCTCCTGGTCATCCTCTGAATCACCATTTGATGTTGCCTCTCCCACAGAAAGGATTCTCTAATCTTAGATCCTAAAACGATTTGGTTTCTTTTGTGAGTCCAGAACCAGTGTCACACTCAGCCAGCCAGCAAAAGCAAGCAGAAACCCTCAGGTTTAGATTAAGGCTGTCTTTTGAATTCTTTCACTTATGCCCCTGGCAGCCACTCCCTGACACCTACTATGTGATTTGGGATGAGAAAAATCTTTTTAATTCCTTTCAACCCTCATCAGTCTCTCATCATCCATACAAATCACCCTGGGAGCTTCACTTAACAAGACTAAAAGGTTTTGGCACATTTTTACCTGAATCCCTGCCAGCAACAAAATGGCGACCCTCCCTACTGATAAAGGTCAACTGCTCACCAATAAAAACAATCTTTTATTCTGATTCCCCTTTGGTCCTGGTGTTGATATAGTACTCTTTAAGTACACGGGATCCCAAACCTATATACTAAAACACCATTTCTAGAATCTGCTCTTTCTCCACTATTACCTCACTACCTACTATCAATCAATCAATAAACATTTATTAGACTCTTACCATGAGCCATCATCTGGAAATTCATGCTTCATCAGTACTCTCTGCCCCTGAGGTCTCTCTGACTGAAGGGCTGAGAGAAAAACAACTCCCAGAGTTGTGAATTGATCCAACCATTCTGGAGGGCAATTGGGAACTATGCCCAAAGGGCACTAAAAGACTGTCTGCCCTTTGATCCAGCCATAGTACTGCTGGGTTTGTACCCCAAAGAGATAATAAGGAAAAAGACTTGTACAAGAATATTCATAGCTGCACTCTTTGTGGTGGCATAAAATTGGAAAATGAGGGGATGCCCTTCAATTGGGGAATGGCTGAACAAATTGTGGTATATGTTGGTGATGGAATACTATTGTGCTTAAAGGAATAATGAACTGGAGGAATTCCATGGGGACTGGAATGACCTCAGGAATTCATGCAGAGTGAGAGGAGAAGAACCAGGAGAACATTGTACACAATGGTACAATCGAATGTAATGGATTTCTCCATTAGTGACAATGCAGTGACCATGAACAACTCTGAGGGATTTACAAGAAAGAACACTATCCACATTCAGAGGAAAAACTGTGGTAGTAGAAACACAGAAGAAAAACAACTGCTTGATTACATGGGTCGAGGGGATATGGTTGGGGATGTAGAAACAATCACCCGATTGCAAACATCAACAACATGAAAAAAGTTTTTGACCAAAGACACATACAAAACCCAGTGGAATTTCAAGTCGGTTATGGGAAGGGGTTGGGGTGAGGAGGGAAAGAATATGATTCTTGTAATGAAGGAATAATGTTCTAAATTAACCAATTAAATAAAACTAAAAAACTAAAAAAATTTTTTTTAAATTAAAAAAAAAAACAACTCCCCCTCCTTTTAAGGAGAATGCCCAGGCCATCTATCCACCCTTCCTCTCCACCCCACCCCACTTCCACCCTTTTTAAGATTCCTTTTATTTGTTGCCTTCCTCCATTAGATTATAAACTTCTTGAGGGAAGGAGTTGTTTTTCTTTTTCTTATTTGTATTCCATAAGGGTTAAATTAAGGAGTTCAACAAAGTGAGAAGAGCAGTTTAATAGAAACTTTAATTTAAAAAGGAAGTACAGATAGAAAGGTGGAAAAGAGAAAAGAGATTATTAATCTTATATCCTATAGACATACCTAAAATTCCTAATAACTACCTAAAATTTCCTAAAACTATCTCTGTCTTCTGAGGACAGGTTTGTCTGCCTGACTTGCCAGGCCTGATCTACTCTATCAATAAATTATTCACTAACTACCTAACTCCCTGAAATAACAGACAGCCACCACTTACTCACTCCTTCAATCAGTTTTCAACAGCAGCCCAAATGTCAGTAGCCAATTACCAGCAGATCCTTGCCTCAGAGACAGACCTCCTGCTCTCTAGAAATCCCAGAGGCAAAAGACCCCCCAACTTTCATCATGGCTTCCTTAATCTCTTCACTGACCCCCCTAACTTCCTGTCAGAGGGCAGGCTACTTCCTCTCCTCAGTCCTGGTCTTCCTGGTAACAGAATCTTCAGCTGTGGCTCAATGACCCCTGTCAGTTCTGATCTACTTAGAAATTCTGCTCTCTAGCCTCTTAAGGAGACAGAGGGAGAAATTAAGAAATTCCCTATAACAGTTCCCAGTTAGCATACAGTAGATATTTAATAAATGTTTATTGGCTAATTGCTAGATACTTCACTAGGCACTGAGGATACAAAGACAAAAAAGAAAAGGGGGTGGGGCAGCTCGGTAGCTCAGTGGATTGAGAGTCAGACCTAGAGACAGGAGGTCCTAGGTCCAAATCTGGCCTCAGACACTTCCCAGCTCTATGACTCTGGGCACTTAGCCCCCATTGCCTAGCCCTAACTACTCTTCTGCCTTGGAACCAATACTGAAGGTAAGGGTTTAAAAAAAAAAAAGGTCCTTCCCTTAGTTTCTTCCTTTGTAAAGTGGAGGAGCTCTACTAGATGGTCTCTAAGGTCCCTTCCATCTATGATCCTATGTAATAGGAAATCAATGGAGCTAATATTTATGGAGCATTTAAAGGTTTGCAAAGTTCTTTACATATATTATATCTATTATTATCTCCAATTTACAGATAAGACAACTAAGGCTGAGAGAAACTAATTGATTTGTCCAGCTTCCCAAAGCTGGTAAGTATTTGAGGCACTCTCTCAACTCAGGTCTCATTGACTCCAAGATCAGCACTCTATCCACAATATCCAGCAGCTTCATTTAAAGATGAGAATGGAAGGGCAACAAATGGGAAAAATGAGAATAATCTATGAAAAATGTTATAAAATTTTAACCACCAAGGACAATAGAGCTACCATACTTGGACTCTTAACAGTACAGTCCCTGGGATTATTATAAAAGTGAATGAAATCAAAGTATATTTCAATGATATCTAACTGAAACAAAGGGAGTATTCAGGGTATTAGAGAGGAAAACCAATCTTTGTCAATGTTTTATTGAAGCCTTTACAAAATTTTTCTTCATCAGTTTTTTCTCTCCCACATTAGCATCACACACACACACACATTTCTGCTCCTGAATTAGGTCTCTCCTTTATCCCAAAGAAAAATTAAATAAAGTAAATTGGCGTTGTTAAGATATCTGATTATGTAATTCTTGAGCTCAGAGTCCCACACTTCTCTGCTAAGAGGAAGGAGAGGTACCCTTAATCATCTGTGCTTCCTTGATCCTACTTTCCCCTTGGACTCTATTGTCCTATATCTCTTCTGTCATTTTTTAGCTAAACTCAAAAAGGCAATCTGCAATAGGTACTTTCATTTTCACTCACTTCTTAACCCCTTACAATATGACTTTTGACTATCATTTAACCAAAACTGTTTTCTTTAGTAATGCATATCCAGTGGCCTTTTCTTTTTTTTTTTAAGTTATATTTTATTTGATCATTTCCAAGCATTATTCATTAAAGACATAGATCATTTTCTTTTCCTCCCCCCTACCCCCCCCCACCCCCCATAGCTGACGAGCAAATCCACTGGGCATTACATGTTTTCTTGATTTGAACCCATTGCCAGGTTGATAATATTTGCATTAGAGTGTTCATTTAGAGTCTCTCCTCTGTCATGTCCCCTCAACTGCTGTATTCAGGTAGTTGCTTTTCCTCGGTGTTTCCACTCCCATAGTTTATCCTTTGCTTATGAATAGTGTTTTTTTCTCCTAGATCCCTGCAAATTGTTCAGGGACATTACACCGCAGTGGCCTTTTCTTAATCCAATTTGTCCCTGACCTTTCTCCAGCCTTTGGCATTGCTGATCATCCTCTTCTTCTTCACATTCTTTTCTCTCTCTCTAGGTTTTCAGGACACTAATCTTTCCTGATTCTCTTCATACTTACCTGATAACTCCTTCTCAGGTTCCTTTGCTGGACTCACTTCCTGGTCATGACTTCTAACCAGAAGTGTCCTTGGTATTCTATCATGATATAAGACAAATTAATATCCAAGATTTCAAGTATTATTTTTTAAAGCTTATTATCTGACAAAATAGAACCACATGACTATGTTTTCTACCTGCTCAAAATGCCTACCTGTATAATTGAAAATCTGTTACTCTAAAAAAGAAATACATTTCCAGGGAGCCCACTGACTTCCTGTTGTTATGTACTTCCTATAGACAAAGGATTTTAGTGAGTGGGTGATCCTCCTGGGCTTGTAATCAGCATGGTGGCAGTGGTAAACTAAGCTCAGGGATTTTAAATAAGCTAATCAGTCATGGGCATATTGTCTTTATTTTGTATCTTCTTTATTTCTTGATTTCTAGTGATCATTTAATAAATCTCCAAAAATATGTTTATTTATTGAGAATAATTTTAATTTTTACATTGATGGAAACCACTTGGAGAAAAGAATTCTCAATTTTTTTTTAAAGATAGCCTAAATAAATTTTAAGCCATGTTTCTCCTGCCAAGGCTTTTCACCCACCCTGCCACCTACCCACCCACCCTCTCTTTGGAGCTGCTGCCTTTTTTCCCCTACTTTTTGCCCGGTGGCCCTCCCTATGGCCGGCTGTTTTCAGTTTGAGGACTTTTCCAGAAAAGAAATGAGCCTTTTCTCTCACCCATCTGCTTGAGCCAGGGTTCCTCATTCCTCGCTGCTGCCTTTGGTTGCTGCTGCCTATCCTACTTGCTCCTAATCCTGCTCCTGTTCCTGCTCCAGCTTTGGCCCCAGCCCCAACTTCGTTCCTGTTGGTAGTTGCCACTGTATCCAAGGAACTCACAAACTTGGAGCTGCTCTCAGGACAATGGTAAAAACCAGGGTATATTTTCCTTAGATAACAATTATCTTAATCATTAAGCAAAGCCCACACTCCAATCCATCCTCCTCCATTCAGGTCCCTGACCAATCACACCCCTAATGAGTTAACTCCAGTGGCTCCATATTGCCTCAAGAATAAAATTTAAAAATCCTCTGTTTGGCATTCAAAGTCCTTCATAACCTATACCCTATCCCCTTCTAATCTTCTTTCTTCTTACTCTCCCATCTAGTGTCACTGGTCTTCTTTCTGTTCCACAACCAACTCTCCATCTCCCTACTCCAGGCATTTTCTCTGGCTGTCTTCCATGCCTGGAATGTTCTCTCTCCTCAACTTTTGGCTCCTAGCTTCCCTGGATTTCTTAAAATCCCAATTAAAATCCCATTTTCTAGTCCCTCTTAACTCTATTGCCTTCCCTGTTTAAAATGTTGTCTGTAACTAATTTGCTTAAAATGTTTGCTTGTTGTCTCCCTCATTAGATTGTGAGTTCCTTACTGACAAGAACTGTCTTTTGACTCTTCTTATATCCTTGAAGTTTAACAGAAAAGCATAGTAAAAGCTTAAAAAATATTAACCAACTACTTGAATAACTAACCTATTGTTTATTGTCATTATCTCCATCCTCTTGATTTCCTTGGCTTTTTTCCAATCTCAGCTAAAATCTCACCTATTTTGGAAGACCTTTCCTGCATCCCCAACTTGCTAATTTGGTCCTCTCCTCTTTCAGAATGCCTCCTATTTACATGTATATATCATATCTATAACCTCATTATTTACATGTTCTCTCCCTCATCAGAATATAAGCTCCTTGAGCCCAAGGACTATCTTTTTAATCTTTCTTTGTGTCTCTGTAACTTCATATAGTGCCTGGCACATAGTAAATACTTAATAATTGCTTGTTGACTTGTGTAATCAGGGTTTCATGCATGCCTAGACCACCTAAGATAACACATAACAATACTGTGCATTCATATGGAATAGAGGAAAGATGGTATCATCTACTTCAAAAACACAAGGGACCTGCTTCCAGGTAATTAGATTACTGGAGCATGTGTGAACATTATACATTGGCCTACAACAGATTTTTCTATTAGCCAGAAATGTTTGGTGTCTTTAAAACACAGGTTTATTCAACAATTCAGGGGGACTTTTTGTTGCATTCAATTCTAAGAGTAAAAAATTGCTCCATTCACACCATGGGGCAAGGGTGAGGGTCTGAAGAAGCCCTTCTACTCCTCACCCCTCCTTAGGCCATATAGCCCTGAGAGATAGGTCTGGGGCATTGGCTTTTTGGTTTATGCTTTTACTTTATAAGTGCAGTCACCAGAAAATGAGTCCAGCAATTCAGGCTGGATATTGTGGCCAGCCAGCCCAGCTGATATACCTTGAGGAATATAGGTCCTGGGTATGAATCCTAGAAGAAGATAGACTGTTTGCTTTGGACTAAAAATTGGTGAAAATAATCTTATTTAAGATCTAACTTGTGGGGACAGCTAGGTGACTCAGTGGATTGAGGGCCACACCTGGAAACTGAGGTCTTGGGTTCAAGTCTGACCTCAAACACTCCTAGCTGTGTGACCCTGGGCAAGTCACAACCACCATTGCCTAGCCCTTATCACTCTTCTGCCTTGGAACCAATACATAGTATTAATTCTTCCCATACTCTCTCACACTCTGACACTAAAAACCCAGTAGGGCAAGTTCCTTCAGATCATTGCAGCTAGTCAAAAAGGTCCTTAGATCATTATCACTCACCCAGCTTCAAAAAATAACAATAACAATAACAATGATAACAAAGCTTCCTCAGTCTTTGGTCTAGGCAAATAATGTCACCTTTAGCTACCTGGTTTATAAAGGAAAGTATACTGAATTGTCAAAAGACCTGGGTTTGAATCTAGCCAATGCCACCAGCTGGCTGTGAAACCTCAAACCTTATCTAAGCCAAAATGTTTCTATCAATCAATCAAGAAACTGGCTTACTAATGAAAACCCAAATCCTTTGATTCCTTCTCCAAGTTTTCCCCACTGTCACTATAGGCTTCTTGCTAAAGCAGAAAATAACAATCTAGGATGCCTTGTGGCTTTAAATTTAGGCTTCTGAATATATGAACTAGGTCTCTATCATATTATTCATTTGATTCATTTATTAATGACTATCTGAACAAAATGTCCCATTTCCCTACATTACATCAGAACCCTGGGCTCAGGAAGCCAGGCAGTGAGTTAACAAACATCTATTAAGCACCTACTATATTCCAGGCACTGTGTTAAGGGCTAGGGACACAAAGAGAGGCAAAAGCCATTCCCTGTCCCCAACAAGCTCACAATCTAATGGTACAAGTACAAGGTGAAGATGAGAAAGTTTTCTAATGTGGGATTTTTCCAGTGATTATAATAGGCTGCTTGAAATCTGAGAATCAAAGAGAACATCCCATGTCAACTTTGTGTTAACAGTATTGTGAATAGACCAGGTGCCTAATAAGTTGTAACTACAGTATGGCAATCAGGGCTCTGTCTCAAGGCACTGAATTTAGAAGATGTTGACAGCATTTGGAGTGCTTCAGCAGTATGAATGCGAGAGGTCAGCAACTGGTTAATAAAAATAACTGGTCAAAGAAGGAAGCTACAAAATGGTACAGATTGGTCAGCACCAAAACCTTTCAGTCCCAAGCAGCAGCCTCACCTCATCCCCAAGGTCTCCACTTCTCCAACCATGAGGTGGTTATTCTCCTCTGGATCCTCTCTCACTCAAAGGTACCTTTAGAGTCACTTGCCTTTGGAGTATTATGCAGGGGTATGGGGAGTGGGTATGTGTTGGCTAGGGTGCAAAATTTCCTAATTCCAGCTCTTATACTTAATAACATTTGTTGAATTTGATGGCTATTAAGTGCCTTGACCTTTAAGAGTAGCTGGTTTGGCCAAAAGCACTCTCCCTAAAGTCAAAAATTAGATTAGATTAGATTGTCAGTAACACTTGAAAAAGCTTTAGAGCTTTGTTGAGAGAATGGTTATGCAGAAGGAGCTAGGAGGTGGATTGCTGGGCCTGGAATCAGAAAGACCCAAATGTAAATCCTGCCTCATACACTTAGGTATATGACCCAGTCAAGTCATTTAATTATAATAAAATGGAGATAATAATAGCACCTACCCCAAGGGTCAGTAAGAGGATCTGCAGTTCCAAATGTTTATTCACTTCTCCCACCCGCTCTTTTTGTTTTAAGTCCAAAGATTCAGCAGTAGCTACAACATATATATTTCTTGCAATAAAAAGCTGTGTGGAGTAGTCAAGAAAGCATTAGACTCAGAGTAGAGTTCGAATAAAGGCTCTTCATATCTGAAGAATGTGAACAGAGACAAGCCATTCATTCTCCTGGATTCCACTCAGATCAGGACACTCCTGAGACAGGAAATGTACAACCTTCAAAGCTGGGCTGCTCTGAACACTTTAGATAATTGTCCTGCTTAGTAGAGCTAATTTTACAAACTTGTAATAAAAAAATCAGTAGTCTTATGTATATTTTGGCAAACATGGTTGAGAGATACTGCATGTGTCCTGTGTGTGTGTGTGTGTGTGTGTGTGTGTCTGTCTGTCTGTCTGTCTGTCTGTCTGTCTGTCTGTCTGTCTGTCTCTGTCACTCTCATTCTCAGACCTAACAGGCTTGAAATTGCAGGTTGAGAACTAGACCTATGATGCCACTGGTGGTGGAAGTTCCCCAGAGAGAAAAGGCAGTCTACTGAGGCAAGTAGCATCTTTACCCCAACTTGGGAGTGTAGAATTGCCCAGAGTCAACTATTAAACCTGAGATTTGTATAGTGCTTTAAGGTTTACAAGGTTGATGTTCATTTACATAAAACATTATATAACACACACATAGCAAGCATAGACCTGGATTTATATAAGTAAACCTCTCTTAATGTACAAGGTACATTTATAACATGGGTAATATGTGCTAGATAGTGTAAATCTATAAAGAGGTTTACAAGGTTTATGTCCATTTCTATGTAATGTACATACACAGAGACAAAAGTTTACAAAGTTTCCTATCTCTCCGTAGTTTAACGGGTAATTCCAAAAGAGTTCACTGAAGCTTAAACTTCATTAAATCTTTTGGGACACCCCGTGTGTCATCTCCTTTGATCCTTAAGAGCCATTCAATGAAGTGGGGGTAGGCATTTACCATTTTACAGACTAGGAAACTGAGGTTTGGAGAGGCTAAAGGTTTTTGTTTTTGTTTGTTTGTTTTTTTCTTCTTTTTGCCCAGGATGTAAAGCCAGTATATACTAAGCAGGACTGAAATCCAAGTCTTTCTATCTGGCTCTCTATGAACCCTTGTGTGTGCCAGGAAGATGCCTCCTTGTCAGTTTCCACCTGTAGCCTACCAGCTTGGCGTGAGGGAGTGATGGGGTGGTGGGGAGAGGGGAGGGGCGAGTGAACAACGCCATAAAGAGCCTGGTTTTAAGATGTACAGGAGGACAACAGGTCTGCGCCGTTGGCAAACTGAACTACTTATGAGAAGCGTCTGAGTAGGACCGCGCAAGCGCATGTTCATCAGATGTATGCTTTGTTAAACCCACAACTCCACGCCCTCTCAAGATCTCGCGGTATTTCCTCCCGTTTCTTCCCTTCCCCTGTTTTGGCCTCCTCCCCAGGCACGCGGGGCGTCCGTAGTTTGTCATTTCCCGTCGGGCCGCGCGCGCGAGGGAGAAGATGGCGGCGCTGGGGGAACCTGTGAGGCTGGAGCGGGGTGAGCGCTGGGGTCGTGGGGAGAACTTGGGGTCGGAGGGAGAGAAAGAAGAAGCGGCGCGGGGAGGGCAGGGCCCCCTCCCTGAGGAGGGACCAGGTCAAGATCTGGGCAGAGGGAGGCCTCGACGGGACGGCAGCCCAGCCTGGGAGAAGAGGCCCCGCCTAGGGCCTGGGAGCTGGGGCGGGACCCGGGCACGCCCCCCCCCCTCCGCGGCCTAGAATGGGGCGGGGCGAGAGGGGACGGGAAGGTATCCCTTGCTGGGACCGAGGCAGAGGCTGTAGCCCTCCCTGAACTGAGGTCCTGCCACTGCTGACACGCAGCATTGATTCCCGGACACACAGCGCGAAGGCACGCACGGCGCTGACATGTGCGACACTGACACACATTAACCCACTACCCCAGCGATGTGCCGACACAGAAACAAGTACCACGTGAATCAACTCACACCCACCGGTAGTCACTGTGCTGGGTAGGGTATAGACAGGGCCTCTTAGATAGATAGATAGAATCCCTCTTTCTCCTCCCTCTCCCCGCAGACACACACAGGGTTCCCAGTTCCCTACTCACCCCAGTACGAGCACAAATAGGACCGGGGTAGGGGGGGTTAAGGGGGTTGGGTTGAATGGTAGGTTTCACCTCTTAGCCTTATCCTTGTGGAAAGTATGACTTTGTCGTTTCTGAAACCAGGATAAGGTCTGCCACTCTCTTACCTGTTTGACCTCGGGTAAGTTCCTTAATTTCTCTGAGCCTCAGTTTCCTAAACTGTAAAATGAGTGGCTGAACTAGAATACCTTGAACTCAAAGACCTACCTCCAATCTCCTGGCCTGGCATAATCTACTGAGCCACCTAGTTCCCACCAGCATCCCCAATTTGGAGTTTTCTTTGCAAAGACACTGGAGTAGATTAATTTCCTTCTCTTGTTCACTTTACAGATGAGGAAACTGAGGCAAGCAGAAATAAGTGACTCACCTAGGATAGCACAGCTAATAGTATCAAGTGTGGGATCAGATTTGAGTTCATGAAGATGAGCTTTCCTAACTCCAGGCCTGAATCTCTAGATTTACTGCACCACCTATTTGCCTCACCAAGAGCCTCTAACAGCTCTAAATTTGTAATCCTGTGATCCTCCCAACAGGACTGCCCAATTATGGGCATACATTCAACTCTTTAAGCATACAGATTACACCATCCAGTCACATAATCCAGCCATCAATTAAGAAGCCTTTTTTATTTGTTAAAGCTTTGTCACATTAAAATTCCTAGGTATCTCACATTCTCCCTGCTGTCTCCATACCACAATAAACTTTTTTTTTTTAAACCCTTACCTTCAGTCTTGGAGTCAATTATTGGCTCCAAGGCAGAAGAGTGATAAGGGCTAGGCAATGGGGGTTAAGTGACTTGCCCAGGGTCACACAGCTGGGAAGTGTCTGAGGCCACATTTGAACCTAGGACCTCCTGTCTCTAGGCCTGGCTCACACAATAAACATCTTAAACTAAAAGATATGTGTACACATATACATATATAAAACTTGTATTTTGCTATGTTTCTATCATATCAGTATTGCCTTTACTGTATTTCACTCTGCTAAGTGTTACATAGACAAAAATCAAAGTAAATCAAGCAATTTTTTCATACTACTAGTTACCTCCCCTCCTAGAATATCCTCAGACTTTGTATGTATGCCCACACGTGTGTTATGCACATCCCTACATACATACAATCACACTGCTTATCTGAGCACAAAGCAAACTCACAGCCTAGATTCATTGGGCTGTGTTATAGACTCCTGTCCTTTCTAAATCTAGACAGTTTTATGAATTTGTAGATTGAGTAGGAAGAGATCATCGAGGTCATCTAGTCCACTTCACTCCTCTTACAGATGAGGAAATTGAAATTCAGTAACTTGATCAAAGCTGCACAGGAGGGTGGGATTATTGTCACATTACATGTAGGGGGCCAGGGTTTCCCACCTTTTTCCGCTGGGCCCCTCACTAGCTCAATGGCCTGGTGGTGAGAACTCTGAAGGCAGGAAGACCCAGGTTTAAATCCTGACTTACCATTACTCTGTGATCCTGAGCAAATTCTGTCTCATTTTCCTCATCTGCAAAATAGCAACTACCCTCCACATAAAATAATATATATAAAGTGCTTTGTAAACCTCAAAATGTTCTCTAATGTTAGATATTATTTCTAGTAATAGTGGCAAGATTTGGAGACATACAAACTACTTGGTTAGATATAGAAGACTTAACACACCTCAGATAAATTGCCTAGTTGAACCTACACTTCCCTTTCCTTATACCTCCCCCCCCCCCCAAGCTTAATCACATACATGTGCACTGTGCAGATGGAATGCCACAACTGAACTACATTTCTGGCATCCTTTTAAGTTATGCCGTCATTTTACATAAGGATGCTTGGGAGATAAATTTGGCAGAGACCCACACCGCTCTTGGATTTTTTTTGTTTGTTTGTTTTTTGGTTTTTTTTTGTTTTTGTGTTGTTTTTTTTGGAGCTTGTGCTTTTGGTAAAGTGCTGCAGGTGTGAGTCGCTGGCTCTCTTTTCTCTGCTCACTTGACTGAAAGAACCCTTTTTCTTTTCCTTCTCTTTTGATTATTATTAAAATCCTACAGCACATATATGTTTACACTGCCTACTACACACTCCAGAAGCACGAACACAATCTAGACATACTGGAGTCTTAAACTACTCTCTCCTCTCGTGCTGCCTACTAGACAGCTCTTACTAGAGCCTGAATAAAGACATACACACATATGTATATTAATGTCTGCCAAATACAAACTACTCTTTATATTACCATAGATATACTGAAACATGTACAGAAAACTTAGACTTTGGGAACCGTTTATATTTCTTCCTTTTGACCATACATTCATACCAAATATATTCTACATTTTTACAGAATACATGCTAAGTATATATACAACATAACACCTCTATTAAATCATACATAACAGGTAGACATTACCTAATTCACCCAGCCATATACATCATTTCCAGGCCTACAAATTCACATCTTAGAGCTACCTAAACCACACACTTTACAAAGGATAACTTTTATGTAAGGGTTTACTGATTGCCTGGCCTAAAAAGGATGGAATCATAAAGTTACAGGAAAAGGCGGGTGTTATTTTCTTAAACTCTCTGAGTGTTCTTAACATTGAAGGACTTTTGAACAGTGAATGAGCCTACATGACTCATCTGACGGGATTAATGTTAATTTGCTGTGGAGCAGAGATCAGTTTCCTTGCTCTATAACTTTATGCCTCCCTACCACTTAACAGTAGTTGATTAATGAATTCAAACTGATCAAGAGAAAGTTGTGTGTTACTCTGTAGTATATACAAAATAGAATTATTTGAATAAATTGAATTTTTCCTTGCTTGGATAGTTGTTTGTTTTTGTTTGTTTGTTTGTTTGTTTTAACCCTTACCTTGTATCCTAGAAGCAATACTAAGTATCTGTTCCAAAGCAGAAGTTCCAAAAAGGCTAGGCAGTTGAGGTTAAGTGACTTCTCCAGGCTCTTACCTCTAGGAAGTATCTGGTGTCTAGGAAGTATCTGGTGTCACATTTGAATCCATAACCTCCTGCCTCTGGGCCTGACTATCCACTGAGCCACCTAGCTTAACCACTTGCTTAACAAGTATTAGAGGTTTTCAACTTAAAATTCTTTCTACCATAAGAAACTCTTATGTTATTATTTTGAACAGAACTTTCGTAACACATTTGGGCAAAATTATGGGTCTGTCTGTTTTTTAAGTACATGATTAACATAAAAATACAGGAATTAATATTTTTAGTAATAAAAATTGAATGGAATTAAAATTATCCTCCAAGTTATAATCACATTTCCAAAATGTTAAATAGCTTTAGTGTCCAAGGGCAGGTAACCTTTTTTAGAGTGTTTTACTTTATAGTCAAAACCAGAAACTTCCTAAAAGATCTGGGTTCAAGGCCCACTTCTAACATATATTGGTTTTTGTGACTCTGTGTCATGGCTCCAGACACTCTTAAGACTACAAGTTGCAGCTTTGTTGAGAATTTCAGGGAGTTTTCTATGTAAATGAAATTGTCGAATCCCACCATACTTTAATCTTTCCCCTTCCTCACATATACTATCTCTTATTCTTGTGCTCATCATCTAGATACATTTAGTGTGCTTTACCTAGAACATACTGAGAGGTCTGTCCTTTTACCCATCCCTATTCCACTAACCTATTAATTAAAGGATCAATTTTTCCAGGAGATTTAACCCAGTTAAAAACTTTGCAGAATTGCTTGTTGGCTATGGGAGGGGAGTGGGAGGAGGGGAGGGAAAGAACATGATTCATGTAACTATGGGAAAATATTCTAAAGTAAGTAAAATAAAAAAATAAAACTTCGCTGAAAATATAAGGCTATAACATTCCCATCCTTGGAATCACTGTGTGCTATACTAGGGATCAAATCTGTTTGGTTTTAATAGAAGTAGTTGTTTTTTTTCTTAAAAGCTAGTTTTAGAATTCTAACATGTTGACATTGAGTGTTCTTTTGTATTTTTAAGTACTGGGATAGAATAATTACATGTAGCATTACCTCTAGTATCTATTTTTGGTAGTGATGACTATCTTTCCTATTTCAATTTTGGCTTTGTTCTTTTGTTTTAGATGATAGTAGAATGGCAAAAAGTTATATTTTAATGAATTACTAGTGATAGCAAATTTATCATGTCAAGAAAATAAAATTACAGTAGACTTATCTGGTATTTTATTAACAATAATTCTTTTAACTGATACTTCTGCTCATCTAGAGTACAGTGATATCTGATGTTCATAATGATGGCCTGTGTCCTTCAATAGTCCAAAGTGCATTCTGAATCATCAAAACAGATTCAGTTCTGCAAAAAGTGCATGCTCAAATTGTGTTCACTATAATTTTAGAGTAGCATGTTTTATTGTATTTTAACATTTGGTTATTATATGCACCCAATATGGTAACTCTTAACCACCATACTTGAATAACCAGAAAACTCCATTTATCAGACATCCCAGAAAATAGTTTATTGCTAAAAAAAATTAGGATGAAAGGGACCTTAACTGCCATTAAATTTGATTAGCATAAATTCAGTTTTAATCCTCTAAAGTTGAGGTTAAAAATTCTGATCTGCCCTTTTGTCTCTAACATTCTCATAGAATGTGTACATGGCAGCATTCCAGCTGGGAGCACAAAGAAATCCTTGCTAATCCTATAAAGGAAATCCCTAGTACTGAAGTGAAACAAGTAATATCAAATTCATGGCTTAGAATCAAAGGATTGTAAATGTAGGACTAGAAGGGACCTAAGAAGCCATGTGGTCCAACCTCATTTTACAAACCAGGTACTAAGGACCAGAAGAGTTAAGTGATTTGCCCATTGTCACACAGGTGGTAAGAAGCAGAGTCAGAGTTCTTTTTGAAGCCTTTTTACTCCAAATCTAGCTCTTTCCTCTGCCCTTGGCCTGCTCCCTCAATTGAGAGGGAGAAATTCCTTTGGACCTTCCTTCTACTATCAGGGGAAAGCACACTAGGTACGTTTAATGAACATTACTTATTCTTACTTGATGAAATGTAGAGAGTTCAGAAGAGAACCATCCAAGTAGAGGTGAGAGGATCAAAAATATTGTTACTTAGCTTATTAAACATTTAAAATGTTGAGATGCACTTAAACATTTCCATAGGGGGCTCCTCCATTTCTGCCAAGCAATATGTTTATGTAAACAGCCTCACAATCCTTCCTTTACCTCAGCTAGCTATCTTGTAAATGGTTTCCAAGTGAAGCAGTTTTGGTCCGTCAATACAAATTTACCACCATTATTATCAAAATAATTCAAGAGAACATGTCCCATTTGTGTGTTATTTTTCTAAACCAGTTACAGCACATATATACAGTTGAGAATATGTTTTAATTGAGTTCTCCTCCCCCCCCCCTTAATTCTTCATTTCTTGGAGAAAGAAAAGTAATTTTGTTTCCTTTATGATTCTGCAAGGTGTTACATTATATAGGTCTGGTCTGTTAATAGGCATAGAATCAATATTAGCTAACATCATTGTTCAAAAAGAAATTTGTGTTCTTGATATTCTGTAAAGTTTTCTCAAATATTAGTATGATCATATATCTACATTAAGACTTTAGTCTTTTCTCTTGAAAACCATAGTAAAGAAATACTATTGTATATAATAGTACACTCATATGGGATAGGGTAAACAAAATCTCTGTAACAAATATGCATAGTCGTGCAAAACAAATTCCTGCACTGGCCTTTATCTAAAAATGTCTCATTCAGCAAGCTTTATCACCTTTATGTCAGAAAGTGGGTAGAATTCTTCATCTTTGGATCTCTGGAATTATGGTTGAGAGTTCTTAAGTCTAAAATTTGCTTGATTTTACAGTGTTGTTATTGTATAAATTGTTCTCCTAGTTCTGCTCACTTTGTGCCACATTATAATGTTCATATAAGCCTTCCCGTGTTTCTCTGAAACTATCTCCTTTATCGTCATCCTTCAGCAAAATAGTATTCCTTCACTTTCATATACCTCAGTTTGTTCAGCCATTCTTCCTTTGATGGATACTCTGTTAGTTTACAGTTCTTTGCCACCATAAAAGAGTAGTTGTAAATACTTTTGTGCATATAAGATCTTTTCTCCTACCTTTATTCTCTTCAGGGTTTAGGTGTAGCATTGATAACCATAGGTCACAGAGTTCACACAATTTAATAACTTTTTGAAACATAATTCAGAAATGCTTCCTAGAATGGTGATATCAAATTCACAACTTTTATCGGTAGAGTTATCAGTGTATTGTTTTTCCCACAGCTCTTCCATTTACCTTCTTTACCATCTTGGCTAATACGAAGGGTAGGAAGTACATTGCTTTCATTTGTATAGTAATTTGCAAGATTTTTTTCATGTGGCTTTAGATAGCTTGAGTTTTCTTCTCTTAATAACCACCTGTTCACATCCTTTGGCCATTTATCAACTGAGCAATGATTCTGATTCTTATAAATTTGAATTGGGTCTTTCTATATATAGAAAATGAAACCTTTATGAGCGAAACTTAATACAAAGGGTTTTTTTTTTTCCAAGTTACCTATTCCTTTCTGATCTTAGCTGCATTTGATGTAATCAGAGTGGTCCATTTTATCTTATGTCACATAAGTGCTATTTTCCAGGTCTTACACTTAACGTTTCCAAATTTATTTTTTTAATCAACATCTTTTCCTAATCTTAGGGACACCTGTGAATTCCTTCTTGTTTTCAATAGCATCCCATCCCGTTTTTAATCTTCTAAATATCAAGAGACAAGGTAGCATGGTGGTTATGGTAGGTACTAAGTAGATTTAGAATCAGAAAGATTGGAATTCAGATTCTTAAATATTTACTACCTCTGTAACTTGTGGGTGGTTTTAATCTTTCTGAACCTTGGTGTCTGTTTCTGTAAAATAGGTGTAGTAATACCTGTCTCCCAAAATTGTTGTGTCAGAATCAAACGAGTTACTGTATCTCAAATGCTTTGCAAATGTTAAAAATGTCACTTAACAGTTAATGTTCTATTGATCACTCTAGTCTCTTATTCTCTGTTCAAGGATTATCTTTTTTTGTACCTGTTTTTTACCTGCAGATATTTGTAGAGCAATTGAATTATTAGAAAAACTACAAAGGAGTGGGGAAGTACCACCACAAAAACTTCAGGCTTTGCAAAGAGTTCTTCAAAGTGAGTTCTGCAATGCTGTGAGAGAGGTGAGAATATTTGACTAAAATACTTTGTCATAGTTATTTATTGTGTTTGAATTATTGACTCTTGTAAAGCACTATTTTCATACTCAACATTTCAAATAAAGTGAAGCACAATCCTACGGAATTTGGTTTAATGAAAATAATTTGGTATTGATGCCTGACTTTACATAAAGCTAGCTTAACATTCATGATTAAATATAGATGTTTAAAATGTTATAAAATTAAGTAAAAATTCCTCCCATGACTTGATTTTCAGGTATATGAACATGTTTATGAAACTGTGGATATCAGCAGTAGTCCTGAAGTGAGAGCTAATGCTACTGCCAAGGTAAAAAATTTTAGATTCCAAAATTGCTATATCACTAAGATTAAAGATTTAAAGTTAGAAAATTATAGAACTGTAATAATAATAAAAAAAAAGGAGGTACATTAAAACATTTTTTTTTAACTGGGAAAAGGAAGATAATATGGCATAGTGAGTACTCAAAACCCTTTGACATCATCTCTCAATCTTCTCTTTCTCTGTGGACAAAGAAGTGGCCTTTCTCCTGATCAAGGTCTCTACATCTACACTTGATCCCATTCCTCCAGAAAATGGCAACCTTATTCATCTTTTCCAGTCTTTTGAATGTCTTCATTTCAGCTGTTTTATCTCCCATACTGTCTTCAAATGTGCTAAAGTCCCCTGTGTCCTTTAAAACAAAAAAACTTCTTTTAGATTCTTTTATTCCTTCAAGATATATCCATTTCTTTTCTCAATCAGATTCCTTGAAAAAGTTGTCTACACTTGTTACCACAATTTCTCTCCATTCCATAGATCTTTCCAGTTTGACTTCCATCTTCATCATTTAACTGAAACTCCTTTCTAAAATTACCAGTGGTTTCTTTTTTTTTTTAACCCTTACCTTCCATCTTAGAATCAATGACTTCTTAATTGCCAAATTTGGCAGGTTTTCTAACTCTTAACATTTATCAATTTGTCTTCTGTTATTTGATACTGTTGACCACTCTTTCCTGCTAGCTACTCTCCTCTGGATTTTCATAACACTTCTCTCTCCTTGTTTGTTTCCTATCCATCTGCAGACCAACTCCTCAGTCTCCTTTGTTGGGTCCTTAATCCATTTAATATGCCCTAACTAAAGAGTGTTCCCCAAGGTGCTCTCCTAGACCAACTTCTCCCTCTTGTTTATCTCTAATGTTACAGTAACAGTAAAGCTCTTCAGTTTAACTTTAATCTCCATACAGATGACTCCCAGATTTGCATCTGTATATCTTGTGTATATGTAGATAGATAAAGGAATAGATTTCTATCTCTATATCTAGAAATAGTTATCTAGCTTCAGCCTTAGATTGCCAATTGTTTCTCTTCAGCATTTCAAACTAGATGTCCTAGAGACAGTCTTAAATTCCGCCTGTCTAAAATCGGACTTGTCATTCCCCCTTCTCCCCCAAACCCTCCTATCTTCCAAAACTTCTCATTTCTTTCAGAGGCACCACCGTTTTTCTCATGTCTCAAGTTAATTATCTCATTGTTATCCTGGACTCTTCACTCTCCCTGATCCCAATATCCTGTAAATTACCAAAACTTGCTCTTTCTACCTTCACAACTTCTCTTTGCATCTAACTCTCTTCTCTCTGCTCACACAGCCCAACACTTTAGTTCAGGGCCTTATCCCCTCACCTAGGTTTTTGCAACAGATCTATCATCTCCCTACCTCAAGTTTTAAACAATTCCAATCCCTCTTACATACTCCTTCCAAAATCATTTTCCTTAAGAACAGATCCAACCACATTATTTCCCTACTTGATCAACTCTAGTGGCTTACTGTTTGCCCTGGAATCACATATCAACTCTCTTTAGTTTTTAAAACCCAGTACAACCTGGCCCCATGTTCTTTCTAATCTTTATGGGTCTTACTTCCTTCTCCCATCTTTTTTCAGTCCACATATAATATGGCTGATTTTTGCTGATCAATCAGCCTTTGCATCTACCCCATTCTCATCACTGGCCATCTTCAGGGTCTTATATATGTGGGTGGGTAATTAAATCTTTCTCATTCTACCTCAAATAGTACAATTCAGCATTTTCTCTTCATATTCACTTTAAAAAGTATTAATGTTTAAAAGACAGTAAAGCCTTTCAATGCTAGTAGCTCAGGAATTAATGACTTTGTCTTGCTATAACCAGCACACTAAGGAAGTACCTGATGATAATGATCACTTATTTGTATATGTTGAGGATAGATAACATAAGGAAACTCTTACCTTTGGGACCACTGTACCAAACATCCCAAACAGGCCATAAAGCTAGTGGAAATGACATAACTGGAATTGGAAAACCTGTTTCATGTGTCAGCTCTGAAACTTATAAGTTTAGACAGCCTACCTTATCTTTGAGCTTTGATTTTCTTCTCTGGAAAATGGGGTCAGTAATTTACACTACTTAGCTAACATTATTATTAGGAGGAAAGTATTTTGTAAGCAATAAACTTCTTTAGTACTTATAATACTTGCAGAGTAACTTGCTTCATTTGAGCCTAGAAGAATAAATGAGATGAGTACTACAGGTATTATCCCCAGTTGAGAGGCAAAGTTATGGTGATTAGAGAGAAAACCTGTAAACCAAGAAGGCCTGGGCCCAAGGCTACCTCTGACCCATACTGGCTATATGTACCTGGGGAAATCATTTAACATTCGGTGTTTTATATTTTGATTTTTTAATACTTTTACCTTCTATCTTAGAATCAGTATTAAGTATCCATTTCAAGGCAGAAGAGTAATTAAAGGGAAGGTATTTGGGATTAAATGACTTGCTCTGGGTCACATAGCTAGGAAATAGCTGAGGTCATATTTGAGCCCAGGTCTTCCCATCTCCAGACCTGGCTCTCTATCCATTGAGCTACCTAGCTGCCCTCCTTAATGGCAACTATTGAGACTATAAGTTGCAAAGAAGGTGTTGACCTGCATTGGTAGGAGTTTCCTCACCTGAAAGTTCCTCATTCATAAAATCACAGGTCTAGCCTTCATCCCAAAATATATAAGGAAAGGAAAGTTGACAGGTTAAATGACTTGTTCATATTGTCATAACTAGTACATATCAGCAGTAAAATTCAAAACCAGGTGTAGTTTGTTGTTGTTGTTGTTGTTGTTGTTTATAACCCTTTCCTTCTGTCTTGGAATCAATACTGTGTATTGGTTTAAAGGCAGAAGAGTGGTAAGGGCTAGGCAATGGGGGTCAAGTGACTTGCCCAGAGTCACACAGCTGGGAAGTGTCTGAGGCCAGATTTGAACCTAGGACCTCCTGTCTCTAGGCCTAACTCAATCCACTGAGCTACCCAGCTGCCCCCTCCAGGTGTAGTTTTTAAGACAACTAACTTTATTGCCTAATAAATCTCTCTAGGTTTTACATCTGGACCTAACATCTTTACTCATTTTAACCACAATCCCTAGATGTGCTCAGTTCTTCCCTAAAATGTCGAATAAAGGGGTGGGGGTAAAATTTATACTGATTGTACAATCCAAGGGCTTTCTTTTTCTAAGTCTTCCTCTTTAGAGAAAATCCCCAGCACTGTACCTAGCATTCGGATCACCTATTCTTCCCAAACTGCTAGGTAGTCCGTGCTGATTGATTTCAAACTTTACTGCAGAGGCGTCCCAGAAAGTTTGATCTAAACAACATCTACAAAAGGAGATACCGTATCATCATTGTTTGGTATGCAATGAAGCTAATATTGGACCTTTTTATATGTTTATACATATGTAAGATTTAGAGTTTTATTCTTTCAGGCTACTGTTGCTGCCTTTGCTGCCAGCGAAGGACATTCTCATCCTCGAGTTGTTGAATTACCAAAAACTGAAGAGGGACTTGGATTTAATATTATGGGAGGAAAAGAGCAAAATTCTCCTATCTACATTTCTCGGATTATTCCTGGTGGTATAGCTGATAGACACGGGGGACTGAAACGAGGGGATCAACTCCTGTCTGTTAATGGAGTGGTAGGAATGATCTTTCTTTATAGTTGCAATAATGTGTTGTGACCACATGAGGGTGTATGTTGTTCATAGAAATTTAAAGGATTAATTTTGGGGGAAATGCAAAGAAATTGTATAGTGCTCTGTAAACATTAGAAAACTAATAATCCAAAGGCCTTTGTTTAATAGTGGAAGTGGAAACCCTTATTTGCCAGTGTGAATTAGTTGTAGTAAGTTTGATTCTGTGAGTTCTGTTTTCGAATGTATAGAACAGACATTAAACTCAAGAGTATCTGACTTGGCCAGATACAGAACAGATTGTATGCTTGATCTCAGGCTTGGTAAAATTATAACAAGGTACTTAGTCATGGTTATACAGGCATTAAATATGAACACCATGACTGAGAATATTGTTGAGCAAAGTAGTTTACTTTGGTGAAAATTGTAGGTGATGAATTGACCTACATTTACGATCTTAAAATAATGACATTGAAGCTTTTAAATGTTTTAGGATCTTATAAAACTGTTTTGGAATGTCCCACTAATGGTTTTATTCTTTTTTTTTTTAGAGTGTTGAAGGAGAACACCATGAAAAAGCTGTGGAATTGCTAAAGGCAGCACAAGGGAAAGTCAAATTAGTAGTGCGATATACACCTAAGGTCTTAGAAGAGATGGAGTCACGGTTTGAAAAAATGAGGTCTGCAAAGCGCAGGCAACAGACTTAATGTTACATACATAGCCCTTACTAAACTTTGTATTCATTTTGCATTTAGCTAAAACAGTTTTACTTAGGACCTACTGAGGGCTGCACTGACCGGGATTATATAAAAAAAGTTCTCATAAGATGCTATTTGCCATTTTATAAACTCCTGTTTTAATATCATTTATGATTACAGAGAAGCTTTCCCTTTTTTTCTGACAAGAAAAGTAAAAGGCAATGAGGGCAATTCTGTCCAACTCTTTTTACAAACCTTTTTCAAATGCAGTTTTTGTCATAAAGTTGTTATAGACTTTTAAAATGCTTTTTAAATATTAAAATGTACTTTTACATTCATGATTTTTAAAAGCTTCCTTTGCTTATTTAAAGGTAACAAGTGTGACTCTTTTTTGCTATTTTTTTAACCTGTGAAATTTCTTTGTAGTTTTACAAGAAATGAAGTATACCATCAGAAATCACAGTTTGTCACAATCTATATTACATAGTCAATATTAACGTCAGTGCTGTTTGATGAACACATATATAATTTATGCAATTTTAACTTGGCATGACATGAGATTTTTTACCTTTATTTGAAACATATTCAATGATTTATACTGATTTATCAAAGCAAATTTTTTTAAACTGAAACAATCATTCCTAAGAAGTGTTATTCTTTCATTATATTTGAAAAGAATGTTATTTGATTCTGTTATCCCTGGTTACATCTTTCTTACTAATTTGTATTCAGCAAAATCTCTTAAGATCTCAAAATGCAGAAGCAATTTTAAATTATCTTATTCTCTTTTAGTGGCATTCATTTTTGTTTAGGTAAATCCATATGTTGCAATCCTGTCGTTTGTAGAGATGAGCCAGTGTTCTTAGGAGAGGGGAGTAGTAGACACAGAGGAATAATGATAATGCCTCACTATGCCCATGAGTAATACATTTTATTGGCCCAGTTTTGAATGAAGATATTAAAGGAAGATAGATGTATTTACAATGTTAGATAATTTTTAATAAATTCATTCACAAGAATGTATCCAAGTGGCAGAGAATCTCAAAATGGAATGTGTGATACTGCTCATGATTCAGACATAATGATGAACACTAAAGGGGGTACCTCATTCATTTGTCCACCGGATGTCACTGTTTCTCTAAAAGGCAGCTATAAGTACACCTTTGACTGTGAGTAAGGTAATTTTCAAAGGCTGAAATTAAAATGGAGGCATATTTATCTTTAGCAAAAGATTCTTTTAGATAACATGAAGAGTTTTTTCTTTAATAAGTGGCAGAGGTAAAAGGAAGGTCTAATGTTGAACTGAGGTGAAAAAACTGTACAATTCTATGACCCATTGTAAAAAGTTGGAATTTTGTAATATTTCTTCAGGACAATTAGAAATATATACCCTTTTCTGCATGTTTGTTAGCACTGTGAGTCTTTAAAGATTATTCCAGTTTCCAATGGTTTTTATGGTAAGGAGTCAGTCACAACTTTGTTATTTATCATTTAGGTATTGAGCACTGGATTGCATGGTTGAATATGTCTCTAGTCCATTATAAAATGTTTCTTGTATTGGTAAGATCATGTTGTTAAACTGTATATTTTTCAGGATTAATTGATGTTTTAAAATGTTGAGACCAAAATAGTGTAGAGTTATGGACATATTTTAATTTAAGTGGGAAATTATTAGAAATATTTGTTGTAGAGTTTTATATATTAAAGAGAGGTATTGGTGCAAATAAAAACAGTAATATTATTGTAAAACTTGTATATCTTGCATTACAGGGTAAGCATACCCTAAAGAAATCTTATTTTAGTATAGCTACAGCTGCAATAGTTTTTGAGGGCGTGTCAACATTTCATTATAAATTATGGCTTCCTGGTTCAGCATCTCAGCTGTTTCAACTCTGTCAGCCAAGTTAAATCTTTTTTGGTGTTGAAATTTAGTAAGTTGAGTAAGCTATTTTTTTTCTTCTCCAGTAATCCACAGTCTGTTCTTTGTGTGGGTTGGCACCTTTTTGAAACTCTTAAAATAAGGATAACTTAAAGGGAGCCAAGTACAGTAGTTTCACTTGAGCTACTGCTAAGCACGAGCAGTAGTAGCATTTTGTTCTCATTAAATTCAGTCTTCTCAGTGTCACCTAGGTCTCTTGGTAATTAGTCACAGGTTACATCGAGTAGAAAGGTATCTGCTATCAACCTTAGGAAGAGGGAGTTTTGGTCTTTGAACTCCTTGACAAATTAAATAAACTTAGTAGGGTGTCACAATAAAAACAAAACATGAGTAACATTAATTCAAAAAATGTTCATTAACTCCCCACCACCTATGTGCAAGATATAACACCGTGCATTAGGCAAAATAGTCTCAGCTCTCAAGAACATGATCTTTTAATAGGGTATAGGGTTTCTACCCAGAAAAGTAAATAGAAGGTAGCTTAGGGAAGGAAAGATCACTAATGACTAGGGGGAATCAGGATAGGCTTCATGAATAAGGAGGTTGGCACTTTTCTCTAAAGTTTTTAATTTATTTCCTTTTAACTTCAAAGGACACTAATTTTTTTTTTAATTGGGGGGAGGGAATGGAGGAGTTAGGAGATGGTGGTTTTTTGTCTTGTTTCAGGGCCCTGAGTATATAGGACCTCTTTGCAAATTCAGCTATAAGGTAATAATTCAATAAACTTTTAAAATCAGATATAAGGTAATAAATATGATTTATCTTCAACTTGCCATTTACTTTTTAAAAAATCACTAGCAAGTAGGATTTTCTTTAAAGTTATTTAGTAGTCATTCCTTAACTGAAAGTGATTAGGACCTACCTTCTTTTTTACTAAAGCTTGCAAATGGCAATATTAAAATTTTAAATATGCCTAAGGATGTTTTTTCTCTAGAAATGAATTCCAATAATAGCTTTATATAGAAAAACAAGCTCATTATTTGAAAGAGCAAAAAGAATGCAAGTGAGAAATGTTTTTTGACAATTACAAAACAATTTTATATAACAAGTCTTTCATTATTAATACTAAATTATAATAGTTTGGTTGTGTGCAACCTGAAGATCCAGATGTGTTTTAAAGATACCATCATGATTTTATTTTATTCTGCTGGATTTTTTTTTTTGAAGTTAGCTTTTTAAAAATACTTTGTTTACATTTAATATTGATATTGCAGCATTTGATGAAAAAGATGGTGATGATGATTTAACTAAATAGAATATGAGCATGATTTAGTGTGAATCTAAAAAGAATATATGTTGTGAATATTTTATAATGTGGAGAAATCATTTGAAACATCAACTACTCTTTAATAATTGTATTTCCTGAATAAATGTATGTTTATGACTTTTCTAACTTAAACTCTTTTTGTTGTCTTTTATTCTGCCAAAAAAAAAGTTTGGCAGATTACACTTTACCTTCACCAAAGTCTTCAAGGGAAGAATTCTTCACTGTCTTCACTGGAAAGGACAGAGCAAAAATGGCTAACTGAGGACTTGGTATTCAAGATTAATAAAAATAATAGAGTACCTAGGTATCCTTAATAAATTCAGGTCATCTGTCCCAGAGGAACTACATCCTCAGTGAAAGAATCTCTCACCAATGATAATTGAAGGATCCTGGATAATAGGAAACATTTTGATGCTCAAAGAACCTGTTGTCTGTAGGCCAATCAAAGAGAAATTCTAGAACAGATCATTAAGAAGATGGTTCCTGGACATGTATTTGCAGAAGTGGAAATATTTAACCTAGAAAAAGTAAAACTTGGGTATATTTAATCTGTAGACATGTATTAAATGCTTACTCTGTGCCAGGTACTATGCTAAAGATCTGGGGATATAAAAAGGAGCAAAAGACAGTTTCACCTCTCAAAAAGCTTATAGTCCAAAGGTGGAAACCACATGCAAACAAATACATATGAAGCAAGCTATATCCAGGATAAATAGGAAATAACAGGAAAGGAAAGAGAATTAAGAGGGGTTGGAAAAGGTTTCCTGTAGAAGATGGGAGCAGAGAAAGGTGAGCCTTCCAGGAATGAGGGTCAGCCGAAGAAAATGCCTGCAGTTTAGAAAGTGGAATGTCTTGCTTGTGGAATAATCAGAAAGCTGGTGTCACTGGACCAAAGAATATGTGTTGGAGAGCATAGTGTTAGAAGACTGGAAGGTTAGAAAGGGACCTAATAAGACACTTTGAACATCAAATGGGGTTTTTAATTTGGCCCTGGAGGTGATAGGGAATCCCTGGAGTTTATTGAGTGAGTTGGGGGGCTGAGATGGTTAGGGATCTAGGCTTTAGGAAAATCTCTTTCGTGCCAGAATGGAGGAGTGAAGAAATGGGAAGAAACCTGAGGTAGGTGGACCTACTTACAGGGTTATTACAGTAGGTTAGGGATAAAGTGATGAGGGGCTGACTTTGTCAGAGGAGAGGAAAGGGTATTTGAGAGATGTTCTGAAGGTGAAACTGGCATCCTACTGAGCTTAAAAAGTTTCAGGGATGGGCCCAGGTAAAAACTGTTGCCTAAGGATGGGTCTAGCTAAGGTTGGAGCCAACTCATGATACTGGGTTAGCTGTGAGTTGATGAATTTTTCAACATCAGTTCTTGAAAACCATTCAGTGAACTAATGTAAAAGCATTTATAAAATACTATGTGCAAAGCACTAGGCTTAGCACTTGGGATACAAATAAAAAAACCAGATGGCCTCTATTCTTAATAAACTCAAATTTTAATGGGGGGAAATAACATAAGTGGGAGATTTCACTTCCAAATTAGATGGAATGGTAACCACAAAGCAGATGATAGTGGTGATGCTAATGATAATTCGAGTCAGAGGGGGCTGTAATCTGCATCAGTGGAAGAAGTACATCTCACACTAACAAAATCAGATCCTTGGACTATTGGAGTTAGTAACTTCTACTTTTAGATGATCAGAAAATAGCATTCATAAACTGGACATTGTTTAAAAAAAAAAGACAAACCAAAGTAAAATCATGTCCCAGGATCCTTTTTTTTTTCCTTTAAGGAACTTAACACCAACATTTCCATATGAGCCATTAATTTAAACTCAATTTTTTTATGTGGCATTTTTTGCTTTTATTTTAACCCCTTAAAATCCCCCACAAAAGTCCTATTCATATTTATTACATTGAAGCAATCACAAGATCTTGAGGCAGCCAGATGAATGGAGCAATGGGCCTGGAGTCAAGACCTCAGTTCCCACCATGCCTCAATCACTAGCTGTGTGACCCTGGACAAATCATTTAACCTCTTCATGCCTCAGTTCCCTCAACTGTAAAAATGGGAAACTTACTAGCACCTGCTACCCAAGGTTGTAAGGCTCAAATGAGATAAAGCTTATAAAGTGCTTACCACTATAAATCTAGCATCCAGAAGGCACTTAATAGATTGATTCTTCCCTTCCTTCAAAGGCTATGTCATTGGAGCATAAACTCTGGCAAACCTTCCTGCCAATGTAGAAAAACTTAAAAGCCTGGAAATGGTCTATTCTCCAAAAACCAGGCTCACTTGGATCAGAGATTTATCACCAGAATAAGCCACCAGGGAATGAATTTTTTTAGCTAAAAACACCTTTACAGATACTAACTCCTAAGGCATAGAGTTCTCGTTATCCTTATCATAGTGGTACTTGTTCCTGCAAAGTTGAAGCCACTGATTCCTGGATTGTTGAAACATTTGCTAACATTAAGTATCCATTTGAATTCTTGAGGTTTGGTTTAGAGTTTCATTGAATCAGATTTGGAACTAGAAAGAGCTTAAGAAACCAGTGGATCTAACCTCATCATTTTACTGATGAGGAAACCAAAGCACAGACAAGTAATTTGGCCATGGTCATAGCCAGGAAGTGACTGAGGTAGGATTTCAACTTATATCTTCCCAACTACAAGACCAGCTCTCCATCCACTACATTATTTGTTTATGCTGTGAAGGAGCAAAGAAAAACAACTGAACAAGTAAAAATTGAGTTAATGAAAGCATTTTCATAAAATTAAGCCTTATGTGAAAACCTAATTCTAAAACTTTTTATTTTTTGATTCAGAAATATTTTACTTTCCCAATTACATGTAATAATTTTTAACATATATTTTCCAAAATTATTAGATCCAAACCATCTTCTTCCCTCCCTTCCCACCCCCCCACAATAAAACCTAATTTCTAAAACTAATTTTTCAAAAGTTCAAGTTGTATGAATAAAAAATATCCTGTCTCTATTTTTGTAAAGAAAGACATAACCTCTTTGGGAGGAAATATTTATGTTCCTAGTACTTAGTATAGTTCCTGGTACTGAGTTAGGTACATGATAAATGCTTATTGATGGGTGAATTAGTTGTGTCCCTGTTAAATATGGGATTAACTCTCCCTTGCCCATTTTTAGATTTAATCACCAAATGCATATACAGCCCACTTATCCTTAAGTGGGGGAGGTCTGTGACCCACGTGTGCAAAAGTGGATGACGAATCAGAAACTACTGGCTGCCCCCTGGGCAGTCCTAAGCAAAACTATAGACTATAATTGGTCCACATAAAAGTAGAGGAAGGTACAGGAAGTGATACAAAGAAGCATCTTTAAAAGGAGTTGCAACTTCCTGTGAGGTGGGTCTTCATTCTTCAGAGTTTTGAGTTCAAGTTGTGTCTTTTGTCTTCAACTGGACCTTAGAGGAGCTCTGGCTGAGGACTGCTATCTATTGGGACTACCACATAGGTGAGTGAACAAGGCTGACTCCCTTCCTTGGTTTGTTCTGAGAGGTACTAGCTTCCGTAGGGGCCACTCATCTTGCAGGAGGCATCCTTGTTTAACTGACCCCTAGGGCCTCCAGCCGGGGCTTTTGGAGCCCTGCTGGAGTAAAGCCAGGACTGGAGCAAATAGTCTAGCTTGTTAAGCTAGATTTCTTACTGTCCCTTTTTCTCATTTCTCTACTTTCACTCTATATTTTATAAATAAATTGCTAAAAAATCATTTGGAATTAATTCCTGGTGACCACACTGATAAATTCCAACCTACTGATAAAGTCCAACCCTTTTATTTTTACCCCCTTATAATTCTGGCCTTTATATCCCTAAGGAGTTTTTAAATTATGTTAATTTTATATATAATCAGGAAGTTTGCCCTTTAAAGGAATCCTTCAGTCAATTTTAAAAACAAAATTATTTCATCAAGTGCCCTTGGCTTTGTTTTCTAAGTTTTGATTTTATACAGGTTTTGCTTAAAATTGGTTATTCCCAAATTTGAAATTGATTTACATATTTAAAATTCCCAATTCCATAATACCTTTGTTGCTTAGTGAAATGGAAATTTAGAATCCAAAATTATTTATTTTGGTCAAAGTTCAGGGATTTTAGTCAAAATAATTTTTGCATATTAGAATGCAGTCTTCCACATCTATGATACCAGTGAGTAATGACCATTATAGATTAATAGGGAGCACCTATATAGTACCTCATATTGCAGGAATGTTTATTGAATTCAGTTTGTCAAATGGTCACATTAAGGCACAGCAGGATCTGAAATCATTAGAATTCTGGAGGCCATATTTTAGGGAATTTGCTGGCAAGTTAGAGGAGGATTGGTATAATACTTCCCATGCTTGAATGCAATTATAGAAAAGAGCAATTAAGTTTGCTTTTGTTTGGCCCTGGGAGTCAGAACTAGGAGCAGTGGGTGGAAGTTACTGGAAGATAAATTTCAATTCTATACAAGGAAGAACTTAACAATTAGAACTGTCCAAAAGTTGAATAATGGGCTGCTTATGGAGAGTCTTCAAGTTCCTCTTCAAGCAAGAGGTGGATAATATTTTATCCAGCTCAGGTACCGGTTGACCTAGATAACCTTCTGAGGTCTATTTCAACTCAAAATTTATAAAATTCTGTTGCATTCATGATAATTTGCTTTAAAAGGCTGGGAATTATACTTAAGCAAAGTGTATTGAAACAAAAAAGGCTTAAGGCAAATCTTTAGTATTTCCTTATTGTCCTCCTTTGTCCCCTTTACCTTACATTCCATATTATACATGTTTTGTTTTGTTTTGTTTCCCTAGAGGCATTGTGGTTTAAGGGATAGAGTTGGCCTTGGATCAAGAAAAATCTAGATTCAAATATTGCTTCTGACACATATTGGCTATCAACACAAGTCACTTAATCTCTCAGTGCTCTGGATAATTTTCTTAAGACTCTAAGTTGCTGGCCTGCATTAGTAAAGTATTTCATGGCACATCAATAAGATTTGAATTAGCAACTCATAAGGGATGGCATCCCAATTTCTTAAACTGTCCTTCCTGTCTGACATTTCTCTAGGCTAAATTGAGCTACCACAATTTCCTCCAACGGCCCAAGAACATTTCACTCCAGCTTGACTCAAAAAAGAAGATGGTGGCTGGCCAAGGCAGAACTGACCTGGTGAATTGGCTCAGTTGAGGTTGAAGCCTGATTAATCATGGGCTTTTGTCTTGTTCTAACTATACCTTTTCACCTGAACCACTAATTTGAAGAATGATGGAATCTACCCTGGAGAAGACTTAGGGGCCACAGGGTAGTTTTTTTTTTTTTTAATAGTTGAAATGCTTTCCAGTGGAAGAGATTTTAGACTTGAATTACTTGGCCCCAAAGCAAAATTTAAAGCAATGGGTAAAAAATTAATCTTGATATAAAGAAGACATTTCCTAACAGTCACAGAGCTATTATAAAGTATGGACTGTTTTAAAGAGCGGTGGATTTTCCTTCTTTAAAAGATCTTCAAACTAAGACTAAATGTGATTCCTTGTTGGGAATATTGTATGATAGATTCTGCTTCAAGTACAGATTAGAGTCGATGATCTTGGAGGGCCCTTCCAATTCTGAACTACTTTGTGATAAGTAACTGTTCATTGGCCCCAAATAAACTAATAGGCTAATGAATTAGGGGATCACACCCCTTATCCAGGGGAATATCACATGACTTACAATATGTCATTACAAGGAGAAATGGTACCTAATCCAACAGTGTAGAAATAGCTCCTTCCCCAACCTCTCCAGGGTACAAAGGCCCCCTCCCCTTTGTATATTTTAAAGGACACATGATAGACACAATTCTAATACCCAACAATAACAACCTTAAGATGTTCACATGTGAACAAAAATCTTTATAGGTAGCTCATTTATGACAACAAAAAATTGGAAAATTCCATCCTAATGCTTGAGAAATGTAGAGATGAATTGTAATTTTTCAAGTACTGGAATACCAATGCTCTGTAAAAAAATGAAATAAACCCACAAAATATTGAAAATTTGATTCACAGTAATAGACAACAAAAGTGTCAAATATGTAGCCCAACACTTACAAGTGCCCAAATGAAAATATAATTGGGAAATATTTAACAAGGTAAATAAAAATCTAGTAAAACATAGATAATATTGCATTTTAAAATTAAATCAATTTGCTGCCACAGGGAACCTTATGTATGGTTTAGGGGCACCTGTTTCTAGTTGAATTTGACACCACTAATAGAGAACAAAGAAAACAGCATCATAAACCTGGTCTATAGCTCTATAAAAATGAGAACAAAATTTAACAAGTACATAAAAGAATCAGAAGGGGACAAAGAACAAAAAAACTGCTTTGTTAGCTTTTTTCTTTTATAAAGGTAAATTTCATTTTGTTTGGTATTTTATTCCTCTTCATTTAATCATATTATGTGTATAGTAAGTTTATTTTAAAACTTCAGAATAATATGGCAGCCTACAAGACATGCAATAAGAGGTGTATGGGGGCAGATGTCCTTAGTGACCAGGAGGATCAAAGGTTAGCTGGAAAAGATGGTATTTAGGGAAGTCTCAAATGGCCCTTAGGGGTGGACATTCCAGATGGAGGGTATAAGTGCTCAGGTTCTCAGAGACAGGAAAGTATAGGATAAGAATGGAGGACTGCCATGGCCAGAACAGAATGCTAGAGAGAAGCAACATGACTTAAGACTGGAGAGATAAAATAGTGACAGGTCTGGGAGAGCCTTGAAGGCTAGGCTAAGGATTTAGTTTACCATTTGATAAATTAAGGACCCACTGAAAGGTTTTGAACAGGAATAATGACCAAAGTTAATTATAATAACTAGCCAACACTTACATTTAGCACTTTAAAGTGCTTTCCACATATTATCTCCTTTGATCCTCATCATAACTCTGTGAAGTAGATACCATTATTTTCCCTATTTTACAGATGAGGAAACTGAGGCTGAGAGCAGGTAAATGTCCCAGAGTTATGAAGGTATTTGTATTTGAGGGAGGATTCAAACTCAAGATTTCCTTATTCCAAGTCCAACTCTATTCATTAGGCTACTAAATGCCATGCTATATATGAGCTTCTGTACTTATTATCAATGAATAGTGACACTATAATATAGTATGAGATGTTTTATTATACTTCTCTTCTACCTCCTATCTGAGAATGTAGAATTACCTTCTACCTTCGGTATGTGTTGAGCTTATAGTCAGGAAGACCCAAATTTTATTCCTGAGACAATTACTAGTTATGTTATCTTGCCCAAACATTTAACTGCTCTCTGCCTTGTGCAATCAAATTGACCTCTAAGAGTCTCCAATCCTATGAACTTGTGAGAATTAAAATTGGGTTTGACTCAGTATGAGAGTTAAAAAAGAATATTGTGGTCGCCATTTATAAAATGTTAGCCCCTACCTCAAAATGACTGTTAGCAGCTTTTATTTACAAGGTAGAAATAGTGAAAGTGGGAAATATAGGAAGGAGACAAAGCCTAGTCTAGCCTACCAGCCTGAAGTGCTGCTCTGGTGAAGTCTAGCTCAGCCCCAGGCAGGGACTTCCCCAAGTCTAGATCTCCAAATGGAAGTCCTGGTGGCATCTTCAACCAGAGTTCCACCAACACAGAATGACTCCAAGGAAAAGCATGTCTCTATAACTACTCACCAATGCAGAATCCAAGAGAAGAGTCTCTCCAAAAGCCAAGGAAGGAAAAAAAGCCAAACCATGTTGGTCTCTTCTTTTATGCCCCCCCCCTTTTCCATGTCATTTCCTGTCTCTACCTCTGTCCACAGGAACCAATTTCAGTCTTTCAATTTGCCTAGCACTGCCCAAGGGGGGCTTTTTGCAGAACAGGGAGAAAAAACAGCCAGAGAAGCATTTGCAATCTCTGGGAGACTTACCTTACAGCAAGCACAGAACAAAGGGAAATTTAGAGGGTCCCTTTTGTGTCCTTTGTCCCCAAAGGGGGCAGTGCTCCTGGCCTTTGGGGGTATGAACTAGTAAGTGACTTGTGAGCTCTCTTACCTAATGGTTACCTAACTACTAAGTAGGGGTACTTTAAGTTCTTGATTTGATTAACTAAAAATAGACAAAGGGAGAGTTAATTCTATCTTCACAAAGCCCTCTGGACTCTGGTTTAGTATAGTCATAAGAAGCTATAAAATTATGAAGGTTATATGATATGGGGGTATGGGCTTCCCCTGGACACCCCAAAAACCCCAGAAAGTGTCCCAGGTCAGAGAGTACATAAAGAATTAATTTTCCCTTGCATTCCTACAATGTTGAGGGAAGGTGACTTTGAAATGAGAGGAACATCTCCTCTAGCCTCTCCCCTCATTCTTTTTTCTTTTTCTAAACCCTTACCTTCTGCTTTAGAATTAATACTATATATTGGTTCCAAGACAGAAGAGCAGGAAGGACTAGGCAATGAGGGTTAAGTGACTTGCCCAGGGTCACACAGCAAGGAAGGGTCTGAGGTCAAATTTGAACCCAGGACCTCCCATCTCTAGGCTTGGCTCTCAATCCTTTGAGCTACCAGCTGCTCCCTCCTTTCCCCTCATTCCTGATGAGCACAAATAGGCACCTCCCAAGTTTGCTTCTGATCAGCATCTGTTTTATATCCCAGATATCTGATTGACCCCTAAACTGGACACTTCACTCCCTTTTGACCTTGAGGCAGAGGACATAACCACATGACCCATCTCAGGTCCCAGAGTCCCAAAGCACACATCACCCCACCATCATCCCACCTCTGCTCATGTAGACCCTGTTGTCAAGAGGAAACAAATATCCTAAACCCCATCTCTTCCAGGAGGCAATAGTGCCTATTGCCTCCTGGGCATTTGACTTCATTATTCCACTTCTCTTCCAATCAATACATTTCTCTTTTATTTTTAAACTAACTTGTGGAGCTATTCTGTCATTCCTGACTAGGGTACCTGTCCAGATGCAGCCCTCCCCCATCACATGGTAATTGACTGGGCTACCCAGAGAAACAAGCCCAATTGTTCTCACCTAGCTAGTCCCAAGCCAATAGACACACAACACACACACAGCTACTGTTTGCTTATATAACCTTTTAAAGTATACATTTCATGCTAAGGCTTTCATGACCTCACTTGTTCAACCACACTATTATAAACTCTTGCTTGTTATGTTATCAATGCTTTTTGCAGAACAGGGAGAAAATACAGCCAGAGAGAGAAGCATCTGCAATCTCTGGGAGGCTTACCTTACAGCAAGCACAGGACAAAGGGAAATTCAGAAGGTCCCTATTGTGTCCTTTGTCCCTTTGGTATTAGGCTTTAAGTGCAGGTGTTTTTAAAAACAGCTTAAGTGTTCCAAGCCAAAGCCAGGCTAACAATAGGAGTGCTCTTAATTCTCATCAACTTCAGGGTCTATTTTGAAAACTGCCTGGTCTAGATTTAGAGTCTTTTAAAAAATGTTTTCTTTAGAAACAAACTTTCAGTTGGTCCCAATTTTGCCAGAGCTATTAATACCCCAGTTAAAAAATAAAATACTGGTCTATTCAGTCTACTGAGAGCTACTCTCCTGTTCAATAGGAGAAATAGAATATAATTCTGTCCAAGTTAGGATGACAGTCTTTAGCTACTCCTTATCTCTGGCATTTATCTTTGGTCCTAACTTCAGCAGAGGGTAAGCTGTGGAGGTGGGGTACCCTTTAATTTTGATTATTGAAACTTTAGTAAATAAACATAGCCTAAGATCATTTAATGGCCAGCAGAAAAACTATAATTATCTTTGAGCCTACAGCTACATCTGTTTTTTGACATGAATTTTTAAGCACAGTGCTTATGTTAGTATATAAACCATTCTGTGTTTCAAAAACCTACATTTATGTTGCAAGTCTGTTCCAATTTTTAGTACTTTAAGAAATGTTTTGAAATAATTTGTACAATGTACCTCATGGCAAAGAGTACAAATTAAATACAAAAGTTTGTGGTTAGTGTAAGTGGATAGTTGAGATGCTCAGGAAATTGAGAGGGGGTATTGGAGGCAACAAGACCTGAGTTCAAGTCTGCTTCTGCCTCTGACACATAGGACTGTTTATATGCTTATATTTTGCATATATTTGCATATATAATTATATTATGCAACATTAATTTTTGTGACATATAATCTTTTTTATTTTAATTTAAATTTTTAAACCTTTACCTTCCATCTTAGAATCAATTCTAGATATTGGACCCAAGGCAGAATTGCAATAAGGGCTTGGTGATAGGGGTCAAGTGACTTGCCCAGGGTCACAGAGCCAGGAAGTGTTTGAGACCAGATTTAAACCTTAGACCTCCCATCTCCAGGTGTGGCTCTCAGTCCACTGAGCCACCCAGCTGCCCCTGACATATAATCTTTGTGATAATTTATGACATAATTTGTGAGATATGTTATTGTAAAATGTCAAAATAATTCAACGGTGTGTAAGAGAGCTGAAAAAATACACCCAGTAGATAATCCGTAGAGGCAAGGCAATTATTACCCCTGGGCAATAACTTCATCTTTTGGTGCTCTAATCAACTCCCTAGCACTCTAAGTTATACAGAGCTCTCTGTTGGTAGAAGAATTTCCCCCTTCCTAGATCAATGGAATCACAAGTCCAGTGCCTATTTCTTTATATGTAATTTAAAATTTTTATCTTTGTACCCCCAGTCTGACATATCAATCAATCAATCAACCTTAAGTACCAACTATGTGCCAGATACTGTGCTAGGCACTGGACATGTAGAAAAGAAGCAAAAGATAGTCCCTGCCCTCTAGGAGCTTACACTCTAATGGGGGCTACATAGGTAGCCTTTAATAAATGCTTGGTGATGGACTGATTATTAAACAAAGGATTGCCCTACAATGGCTGGGTGTTTTAGTGTTTCGTGAACCTTGACATGGAATGGAGGGACCTGGCTCTCTACTTCAGAGCAGACCTAGTCATCCCATGATTATTTTCTGTCCATTTACTGAAAATTGAAGAGAGACTTTTTGGTTGGCTGCTGAGGCAGAACTGGATACGTATACAAAGGACCTAATTACTCATCCTTGACCTCAGTCTCTTTTCTTTCCTGGCTATGTGTGAGCCCCCAGGCAGAGGGAGTCCTACTGGCCAACCTCCCCACTCTTGTCAGCATGGAGTCAGGAGCATATGGCTCTGCTATTCCTTCTATCCCTCTTTTATCTATTCTTTACTGTTCTTGGCTGAAGGATTATTGTAGATGGAATGAAGTAGGGTACAGCCTTGAAAGCTTTGAAAGATCAAGAGAGCCTCTAGAGTTTCTGGAAGCTAGAGTTTATGCCAGAGGGTTGGGGCAGCCAAACCCAGTCTTCCACATAATCTGCAGCAGTAGATTTGCCCTTTAGTCAAGATACTAGAACTTACAAACAAGAGCAACCCTGTCCATTTGGCTTCACCAAAACTGGAAATGCGCTTGATAAAATGAACACAGTGTGGTAACAACTTTTAAGGTTGAGACTACTGCCCCCAGGGCCTAGGGCAGTGATAGTGAACCTTTTAGAGATAGAATACAGGGCCCCCACTCCCTAGACCTAGTGCCATGCCCCTTCCCCCCCATCCCCCTCTTACCCCACATGGGGGAGGGGGAAAGTGCTCCCATTGGGTTGCTGGATGGGGCAGGGCAGGTGAAGTGAAGAATGTCCTTAGTGAGTGTAGAAAGGGGGAGGGGAATGGCCTGAGCACCCCACTCCCCTACAGCTCTGCCACCTATGAGCTGCTGTAAGGGGTAAATTTAGGATTGAGACTGAATATAAATTTAGTTGGTCACCAGGGATTTAATTTCTAAATCCCAATAAAAATACTCAAGTCAGTTTGGGAATTTTATGGTGGTTTAATTACTATAGAGGGAAGGAATTAAGAAGAAGAGAGAGGGAAAGGGGTATAATATTTCTCTGGCCTAGTCTGAGCCAAGGGGAGTTCAGAGAACTTCCAGCCATGAGGCCTCCTCCGAGATGAGGGGCATCCTAGGAGGATGGCGTTTTAGGAAAGGTAAAAGAAAAAAGGAATCAGCCTAAACTCTGAGAGAGCTCAGGGAAGACGCCTCACCTGACCCACCCCAAGATGCCAAGGCACCAAAACGCTGCCACGAGCCAAACTGCTAGTAGAACCCAATGTCTCCAAGAGAGAGACCCCCGAGCTCAACTCCTCTACTGCCAAAGAGAGACTGGCAAGAGGAAGTCCCAAGAATATATAGACTTTTTTTTTACATCACTTCCTGCATCTCATATGTACCAATGGTAGCTTAAGCTTGACTTAGGACAGCCCAGGGGATCTGTCAGCTGTTTCTGACTTGTCATTTGCTAGCACATGTCTTTCATAGGCTATCCTTCTCAACACTTAATCCTTAAGTAGGGGTGTATACATTCCTGATTGCTAGACTAAGCAGGGTAGAGTAAATCTAAAATTCACACTGCCCACTTTACCCCCTGTGTACTACCATTGACTGCAGTCCAGAGTGTCAAGGATGTGAAAAAATGTCATCAAAACATGGTGGAGAGGGGGAAGGAGCAGCTCCACCCAAATCCCTCTTCCTCTCTAGTAATGAACTCTGGGGGTGGGAGGTGGGAAGGGAGGGTGGCCAAGTGCCCACAGAGAGCTCTCTGTGTGCTATCTTTGGCACCCATGCCATAGGTTCACCATCACTGGCCTAAAGAATGAAGCAGTACAGGGGAAAGTGTATCTCTATTTAAGAGGATGTTTTATGCTTCTATTCTTCCTAGATTGGCAAACATCCTTTTGTAAACAAGCTAATTAACATTAATTAGTTAAATTGGAGGCTAGCAATAATGTAAGGAAGATACAAATTGTAACTATTGATTTGATATTGAGGAAAACACATCAGAATTGGGGTTCAAGTATATAGTATTAAAAAAATCCTTTCCCCTAAGGGGTATTATTAAAACCCTGAAGAGAAAACAAAGTCAAATTATTTCCCCCTGACCCAAAGTATTGCCTTTTGATAAGGAAGAAAGGACAGAAAACATGCCTTCACTGATGTTTATACCAAGGGTCTCCTCCTTAATAGGCAGGCATTTGAACCAGATAAGCCAAAAAGCTTTATTTCATCTGGGACTTAGTTTCTTCTTTTGTACCATGTACAGATTGCATTCTGTGATCTTTCCTTTCTAAATTCTGATCCTTTCCTTTGTGTATTTTATGTAAGGAAAGAACTTCATATTTTATTTTATTATTAAACCCTTACCTTCTGCCTTAGAATCAATACACCTTTCCAGTCAATACACTGTTCCAAGGCAAAAGGACAGTAAGGGCTAGGCAATTGGGGTTGTGATTTGCCCAGGGTCACACAGTTAGGAAGTGACTGAGACCACTTTTGAACCCAGGTCCTCCTGAATCTAGGCCTTGCACTCTATCCACTGAGCCACCCAGCTACCCCTGAAACTTCATGTTATAAAGAAATCTACAGACAGATCACTAGATAGATATAAAAAATCATGAAACTAAGACTCACAGGTATACAAATAGACCCAAGTTCCCATATATCCAAGAATATGGGGAACCTTTAGAATGTTTTGGAATGGAGATGATCCTGGGTTCCCAAAGGTTATGCTAGTGTTGCATAAATGCTGAGTCCTACCATGCTTAAGAAAATAGATTTAGAGCTAGTCATCAAGTCCACATATTCTCCTCCTTCCCTATTTTACAAAGGAAGAAACTGAAGAAGCCTAGTGGTTAATAACTTCTCCAAATTTATACAAGTAGTAAATAGCAGAGATAGGATTTGAACTCAGGTCTCAAAATCCAGGACATTTTTTCACTTTGATGAGGCTATGTGAAAGACTTCAAATGCCAATGGCTAGAATGCTGGACCAGAAAGCCCCAGATATGATTCCCATCTGAGACACTTACTAGCTATGAAGATGTCGGAAATTCCTTCCAGCTTTAAATCTATGATCCTATGAATTTGAGACTAGAGAGAAGTAAATCTTTTATCCCAGGACTATCTTCAAGAAATGTAATCTGACATCCAGAAAATGCTGGCCACAAGACTATGGATTGTTTTGCTCAGTCATCCACAAAGACATACTAGAACATATAGGTGTTATGATCACTGTTAATGACAGGAAGGTCAATATTCCTGAAATTCAACAATCATGAGTTCATGACATTTTTAGTGAATTATTTACATGTTAAGTACTGACTAACATTGATTGATCTTGACCAAAAACCAATGCAGGCATTCTTTACTCTTTATCTTCACAATTATGTCTTGTTTCCACTAGCAAGTTTCAGATAGGTGTGATCTGCTTCTCTTCTAATTTAGATTATTTTTGAGTCTTCCCAAAGCCAAAGATTATGTCCTTTTCCTCTCTCTAACCTCAGAGACTCACACATAGGAAGTGTTTCATAAAGAAGCAAGGTGACAGAGTAACTGCTTTGGAGACAGAAGACAATGTTGTTGTTGTATATAATGCATAGTATCTAGTGCATTCCCATTCAGGAAGACCTTCCTTGGCATCCTGCTTCAGATGCTTACTAAGCAGCTGTGTGAAATCACATATGGTACCCAAGAGTCAACATCAGTATCAAAGAGTCAATATCAGCTGCATCAAACCCATATAAAATATTTTAATTTGTGTAGGCTTTCACTACTGAGATGATACCATAGCAAAATGCAATAGAATATCCCAATATTTTGGTAACCTTTAAAATTTCAGAATCCCACAAACTTCGATGGGACTTGTATTTATGAAGTTCATTGAATCATCTGTATTTTATGTTTGAAAGGCACAACTGGCATCCTTGTGTAGAGGAAGCCTTGAAACCATTCATTCTTTCCTGCGCCATTTCTTCAAGAGTTCATTTGTTTTTTTGTTTTTTCCCCCCAACCTGATCAATACCTCCTTTTCTTCCATTAACAGAAGTAATCAGAGACTCCTCCTTTTGTTACTCTAATCCCTTTGGGGAAAGAGGCTACTACTTTTAGGTTGATCATTCAAAGGACCCTGCTTTGGTCACTTCCCTGACTACTTCAAGGAAGGAATCTTTCTTGGACTGATCAGAAAGGGGGAGCAGGATATTGTTTCAGAATTAACAGTTAAAGAAATACTAATAATGGTTTCTCTTTCATAGTAATCAAAAGACTTCAGAGTAGGAAAATTTTGAGATATTTTTAAATATTGTATTTCTTTAACATAGGAGGAGATTCTGCATTCCACATCTCTAAGATTACCAAGAATAAACAGGCTCTATGGGGTTTAAAGCAGAAATATCAAACTCAGTAGAAACAAGAGCAGATAAACCATAAATAAGGATCCTATTTGACTGCATATTGACTCAGAAAACCAAAAATTAATATTATCCATATTCTAATATATTTTTATTTAGTCAAATATTTCCCAATTACATTTAATCTGGTTTGGGCTACTGGGGCATATGCTTGACACCTCTGGTTTAAAGATTTAAAAATGGAACTTCACCAGAAAAGTAGCTAAAATAAATAGTAACAACCAATAGGTCTTTTTAATCACTAAATGACATTTTTATAACATGTTTATAGATCATGTGTTCAAAGGGTAAATTCAGTTCTTTTGCCACTGACAGACAGACCAGGTTGAACCAGAAAATAATCTCTGGCACAAGTGTTTGGCCCAGCCCAGATTCAGGCCCTGGGAACATTTGAATTTGGCCCATTTGTGCTTCTGTTCTAGAGATAGGTAAACTGAAATGTGGTAGTACTTGGGACAACAAAGCTTGAGATTGTAGGGGAGACATTTCTTCCTGAAGCCAGAGATTATGCCCGTTTCATCTTTTCTAACCCCAGAGCCTACCATAGAAAGTGTTTCATAAATATGCAAGGTGGTACAATAGAGTATCTTCTTTGGAGACAAGTTGTATATAGAATATAGTAGCAACTGGATTCCTGGTCAGGAAGACCTTCCATGGTATCCTGCTTCTGGGAGTTGTATCTCTTCTCAGTTTAGGAAGAGAGGAAGAATAATGTGAGATCAAGACTGGAGGGCAGGTTGTTTTCCTCCCAATGAATTCAGGAATTTTGAGGATCTCTCCAGAGGGGAAAAAGATAAGAAGGAGGTGACCAGGCTTCTCTTGACACAAAAGTACTGAAACAACCATGATAGCAGGATTAGCTGCAATTCTCTTCCTCAATTCAAGTTTTTAGGGACCCTTTCTCTAAATAGACAAGCAGAGAAGTGCAGGTGGTTTTCTTTTGTTTTATATCATGGGCAAGTAATCTGGTAGCTGGAATCAAACCTCATACTGCTCCTAAATTTCAGTCCCTTCTCTGGTCTTTGGATCTGGAGCTCCCTTTTGCATTGATCTCTCTGCCTTCACAGTTCTCATCAGGTGCTCTGTTACCAGCTACCAGAGCTCTGAACAACAACAACAACAATTGGCAGTCCTTTAAAAAAAATCCTGGGCATTTTATACATTTAATTTTTAAATTTTTCACATTTAAAAAAACTAAACTGTCCTTTCCAATATTCTAATTGAGCATTTTTTTTAAAAAAGCCCCACATCCCCAAATAGCTCAGTGCACATATTCAAATCCAACAAGAAAGATTCCCTCATTAACCATGTCCTAATATGTAGGTCTCTTTCTGCATCCTAGGGTCATCACCTTTCTATTAGGAAGTGAGTGATACGTTTTATTTTCATTCTTTTGGACTCATGGTTTACGCATCACTATATAAATAAGAGTTTTAAAGTCTTTTAGAGTTGTTTTTCTCCATAATGTTATCATTGTACAAATTGTTCTCATCTCTATTTTCTTTCCTCTGTATCCATTTATAAAGGTCTTCCCCATTTCCTCTAAAATTACATTATTTTTCCTTCCACAGTAACATTTCCCTACATTGATATACTACAATTTGTCTGATGATTCCCCAATAAGAGGATACAGGCTACCACCCAAAGAACCAATTTAAATATATATAATATATTACAGATAAAGCCTTTTTGTCTTTCTTTGATTTCTTTGGGGGTAGAGGTCTAATAACTTTGTAGCTAGGGCATAGTTTGCTGACCTTCTGGGGAAAGTTCCAAATTGTTTCCTAGAGAGGCTGGTGTAATTTATGGCTTCAGTTCATTAGTGTACCTGTTTTTCCACAGCCCCTCCAACATTCATCATATTTCTCCTTTGTGTTTTTTTCCAAAATTGGAAGTACTTATCCTACATCTTGCTGTACTTCCTTCAACTGGTTATGATGGACACCCACTTATAATTAAATCCTTTTAAAAATGATTATTTTAAAGACTGTATTTGGTAGATCTAATCTTATTTCTTATAAAGGTCTCTGGTTGGCCACTTCCTTAAAATTTCTTGGTACTCTTTTGTTTGCAGTTTAATAGTATAGAACAGCAAAGGGACTAGTGGGAAAGGAGTAGGAGTGGGAGAATCAGGCTGCATCTCAAATCCCCTCCTCTCTTTTCCCATGGAACAGAATGTCTGTGCTCTTTAACCAAAGGAATAATCAAAGCCATTTCTTAACTAAACTTCCAAAAGCAGAATTACTATGAACTTGGACCATTTAATAACCCTTCTCATCATATACAAGTCCAACATAGTAACGTAATGTTACAAAGGCTTGGAAGATGCAATATATTTTAATTAAAATGCAACAAAGAATACTCATACCTGATCCCATAGACAGTTAACAAAATTTCCTACCCACTGCCCCTACCAATTGTGGAATCCCCTATGTATAAGGCTCCAAACAGTCACTCTCTATTTATTAGCTCCACTCTAGGGTTGAGAGTCCTCTCCCACTGCCTCAAAATGTGGAAAAACTCAGGATCAGGAGATATCCTCCCACCCACACCCCTTCTCTGGACCTGCATAGTTTACCTGATACTAAAGAGGGGTATGGTGATCTAGGGTTTTAAAATTAATAATCAATAACTAAATATTATATTTTATAAAGTTTTATTAATAATAACTAAAGCAAAAGAACTGCCTGACTTCAACTGGGTCACAGGTTCAAAAGAGGATGAGGGAAGGGTTACAGCCACTTAAATACAATCACAAAAAACATGGGGACACAAGAAAAATGGAATTTTGGGAAATTCTAAGGGACTTCTGGGGGATGAAGTCCAAAGGCTCAAAATCTCCATTTATACATTTGTACCTCATACTGCTCCTAAATTCCAGTTCCTTCTCTGGTCGTTGGATCTGGAGCTCCCTTTTGCACTGACCTCTCTGCCTTCTCAGTTGCTCATCAGGTGCTCTGTTACTTGTTCCCACTGAGAATTGGTAACTTCACTTTCCTACTGTCTTGCTAAAAATGTGATAGCTCTAGCCAGGTCCAGCTACCATGGGCTAATCACTACATCTCCAGCTTCTTTAGGAAGATGCTCTGGTGGTTACACAAAAGGCAGCTGGGAAGCCCTGGTGACTTATCCTTCTCACCAGACAGTCATCAGCCTTCTCCCTTTCCCCCCTTGCTGAGTTAGATTGACTGCCATTCCTTTCATTGCACTGCTTTCCTTCCTCAGAGGGAGACTAGTCCCTGAAAGGGGAAATATCTGAAGTGTAAAACCTCCTCCTGAGTAAAGGGAGCTAAAGTTCTTTATCAAACGATGAATCTTGTTCCAAGAACAAGATTGTTCCTTACAGCTCATGGAATTTTATATGCCTCTTTTTCTTTATTGCCTTTTAATAATATTCTAAAAGAAGCTATCTTGTAAGGAAGAGGATTGCTTTTTTTTTTTTTAAGTCCTTCTTTACCCAACACTCACTGCTCCTCACTTTTTATTGGATAGTCTGTATTATGAATGCATGAATCAACCTTTTCCCTTACCTTTGCATATATTACCACCAGGTGTCGCTAGATGCTGCGTTTTTTTCAGAATCTTCTAGTAATTTCTGCCAGCATGTATTTCTCTCTTAAAAATCATTTGTTTCACAAGTTTTAACTCTATTTTAAAGAAAGTTAAATTGAGTAAAAGCAAATATACAAATCTCCCCCCCTCTATCTATTTCATCCTATTAATATATTGCATATGTTTCCTAAGATAAGTTTATATGCTTTTTTTTTCATTCTTTATTTGTCATACAAAGCACACTTCCATATTGGTCCTTGTTATAAGAGCACACTCAGATAACCCAAATCCCCAAATAAAACCAAAGATACACGGATGGGAAAGACGGGAGAACATTCCCCATCATAGTCTTTCAGGATTGTTGAAAGTAGCCAAATTTCCCCAGATAAACTATATTAAATAGGAATTAAATATAAAACTAATAATTTAATATATAATTAGTAATTCATCTAAAATGTTAAATATAAATTAAAAATAAAATATAATTATAAAAATTAATAAACTAATAATTTAATATATAATTAGTAATTCATCTAAAATGTTAAATATAAATTAAAAATAAAATATAATTATAAAAATTAATAAACTAATAATTTAATATATAATTAGTAATTAATCTAAAATGTTAAATATAAATTAAAAATAAAATATAATTATAAAAATTAATAAACTAATAATTTAATATATAATTAGTAAGTCACCTAAAATGTTAAATATAAATTAAAAATAAAATAAAATTATAAAAATTAATAAATCTTCAGGTCTTTCCATTCAATTTACTAAAACATTTATTAAACACCAATTTATGTGGAGCACACTGTGTGCTTGGCTCTGAGGAGGTGAGAATAAAATAGGATTCAGAATCCACTGTTAACAGTCTTATGACATGCTTCACTGTACCTATGCACAGGAAACTAAGTTGCATAGTAGATTGGAGACAGGATGGCCTGAGTTCCCATTCTGCCTCAGATACTTTGCTAATTGTATAACTATGGACAAGTTACTGAATCTCTCTCAGCCTCAATTTCCTCATCTGTAAAAAGGGGTCAGTAATGGCACAAACCTTAAAGGATTGTGTGGATCAAATGAAAAATAGATGAGTAAGGCTTTGAATATTTGAGAAGCTGCTTTAAACAGCAGCTGTTATTCTGTGTTTTGTTCCATTTTCCATCCGAAGGATCAGCTACTCATCAGGGTGATGAGTGGGTTTTTTTGGCCATAGCAACCCATCAAACTTTGTCCCCAGACAGAGAGGAGTCCTGAATTGGTGGCAGGAAATGCCTTTGTTAATGAGTTAACACATTATGGAGTCACGTATTTAGCCACTATTTTACAAAGAACAAAAACTAAATTGAAAGCTCAATGAAGGGAGGAACCATAAATTGCGGCTTCTGTGTGTGTGTGTGTGTGTGTGTACACACATATACACATAGATACATATACAGATAGATATGTGTATGTGTGTGTGTGTATATATATATATATATATATATATATATATATATATATATATACAGATATATATATGGTGATATCCGGCATATAGTGCCTCATTCAAAGTAAGTATAGACTGTAACATTTACATTAGTTTCTAGTAATAAAAGTATTATATTTTATGAGGTTTATTAAGATTATTAGAAATCAAGGATACAAAATAATAAACCACATTTGTGCCCATGGCTGATTAGTCAATGTAGACCCCCCCACCCCCTTAGCTTACTTACTACATCATTGCAAAATGGAAGAGGCGCCTGTTAAGAGGCAGAGAGCCAGTTAAATACTCACTGTGATCTCGACCAGGTGGAGACTCAGGTGAGATTATAGGGAATTCTGGGAAATACCAAGGACTTCTGGGGATTGAAGTCTAAGGTTCAAATCTCCATTTTACAAGATTCAGCAAATAGAAGGTTTGCTTGATAGCATCGATATCCTCAGGTTGTATTTCACATTGTTCTTCCCAAGGTTGTGATGCCTTTTGGATGCAGGATGAGTTCTTTATAAAACTGGTCCATGCTACAAGAAAATGAAGGTTGCCGTAAGATTAGCTTTCCATGTTCCAGCATTAGGAATTTTAGAAGTAGATGAATATTCCTGTAATTCCTCAGTGAACCACAAGCTTTTATATTCAATCAATCAATCAGTCAATCAACAATTATTATGTGCTAAGAGCTGAGGACACAAAAAGAAGCAAAAGACAATTCCTAGCCTCAAGAAATGTACAATCTACTGGGTAAGGGGTAGCTAGGTGGCTCAGTAGATTGAGCTTGGAGTTGGAAGGGATTGTGTTCAAATGTGACCTCAGACACTTCTTAAATCACTTAATCCCATTTTGCCTAGCACTCACTACTCTTCTGTCTTAGAGTTGTTAAGACAGGAAGTTAGGGCTAAAAAAAAAATCTGATAGAAGAATGGCTTTGAATATTTAAGAAGCTGCTTTAAACAGCAACTGTTATACTGTGTTTTGTTCCATTTTCCATCTGAAGGATCAGCCACTCATCAGGGTGATGAGTATCAAACAAGCTATGTATATGATAAATAGGAAATAATTGAGAGAGAAGGCACTAGAATCAAGAGGGCTGGGAAAGGCTTCCAGTGAAAGATGGGATTTTATTTGAGACTTTTAAAAGAAGCCATCGAGGTCGGTAGTCGAAGGTGCAGAGGGAGAGTATTCCAGGCAGGAAGACAGCCAGAGAAAATGCTGGGAGATGAGAGGAGTGTCTTGTTTGGTGGGATAGTTAGGAGGCCAGTGGTACAGGTTGGAAAAGAATATAGCTTGGATATCTAGACTTAGAGAATTCATAGAATTTGAGAGCTGGAAAGAAATTCAGAAATCATATTGTCCAACTGCCTTGCTCTGAGTCTTCATTTCCTTTTCTGCAAATATCAGATAATAATAGTTTAAGGGAAAGGTTTGCATTGAGGACAGAGTCAGCCTTGGGGTCAGGAAGACCTGGGTTCCAGTCTAGCCCATCATACATCCTTACTGTGTGACTCTAAGCAAATCATTTAACTTTGCTGGTCCAAAGACACTTTCTAAGTGTCTGTATGGGTGGGAAAAGTTGCTGCACTGAAGAAATCATCAGTACAATCCAAAAGTAAAAATACTTGATAAATAGCAACTCTCTGCCTTCATATAACTTGAGTGATTTTGAGGGGAGCATCTTATTAATCATAAAGCCTTTGTAGGATCAAAGGTTTAGGGCTGGAAGGGACTTCCAAAGCCATCTAGCCTGACCCCTTCATTTTTAAAGATGAGAAAACTGAAGCCTAGGGAGGTAAAGATAGTTCCTGCCTTCAAGGAACTTGCATTCTAATGGAGGAAGACAACACATAAAAGGGAGCTGAAAGGATGGGCAAGGTGGTGAAACAAGAGAGAGTATCAATGGAAGGAGGGCACTGGAAGACTAGGGGGATCTTCCAGATTGAGAAAGTAGATAAGGAATGGCGGTGAAATCTTTGGTCATAAACAGAGATGGAGCATAAAGCACTGGGCCTGGAGTCAGGAAGACTCATCTTCATGAATTCAAATCTAGCCTCAGACACTGACTAGCTGTGTAACCCTGGGCAAGTCACTTAACCCTGTTTTGCCTCAGTTTCCTCATCTGTAAAATGAGTTGGAGAAGGAAGTGGCAAACCAATCCAGTGTCTTTGCCAATAAATCCGAAATGGGGTCACCAAGAATTGAACATGACTGAAGAATAACTGAACAAGAGATCCACACCCTTCCCAAATCTTCATAACTTCTCTGGAGTCAAGTGCCCTAAGTTTAAATCTAGTTTCTTGTACTTACTATGTGACTTTGAGCAAACTTCCTCCCATTTCAGGCAGTGCCTAGGCCAGCTAGCCCTTTCTCTTCTAACTCTTCTGTTGACTCATTAGACTTTACCCCACTATATCCCACAAATGATACTTTCTCTTGCCTCTCAAACCTGGACCACTTTATCTGTTTTCTTGCTCCTTTAGAATGTAAGCTCATTTATGGTGGGACTGTCTTCCTTTTTTTTTTTTGGCATTTTTATTCCCAACACTTAGTTGGGATTTCTGTGTGGAAATATACCATGACAGTACTCAGCAAATCATTATACAAATTCTGAAATATCCCAAAAGATGATTTGTAAGTTAGTTGATTTTTTTTCTGTGAAAATGTTAGGAAGCTAGGCTGAGAGAAGAAATAAACAATATCTATTAAGCACCTACTATGTGCCAGGTATTGTGTACTAAGCTCTGAGAATATAAAAAGAGGCTAAAAAAAAGACAGTCTCTGTTCCCAAGGAGCTTCAAATCTAAACAAATAGAAGAGCTACCATGGACTCCTTCTATCCAGGTTCCAATGTTTCTCCTTGGATCTGAGAATTACTTTCTTTCTCCTGATCTCCTCTCCAGGATTTTCATAAAATCAGTTTCCAAGAAGATCCACATACCATGCCAAATCCTTGCCTAGATTTATTGATGCCTTTTGGTTAGTTCTGCCCTAAAATGGAAATAGTCCATTAGTACAGATTTTCATCACTTTGGGTAATGTTGTTATTCCCATACCCCAAGACTGATTGATTACTCACATTCTTCTTATTCATTTTCCAACTATCTTTTTATTGGCTCAAGATTCTGTCTCCAAAACTTATTGAAGACTGATATAATTCAAAGGGCAACTCCAAGACTAATTTTTCCTTTTGTTGAAAAAATGCTTTTTCAAATGTTCTTTTCTTTTGTTTATTGTCATTTCCCAATGATGCCTCTTGGGCTTCAACAATTAGAACTCTCTCTTCTAGCAAAATGTATTCAAGTAAAACAAATGAACAAATTAGTCATGTCTAAAAATGTTGGCCTAATTCTGCACTCATAGCCTACCACTTGCCTCTGCCCGGAGGCAGTAGAGATTTTTCACAGTCAGGTATCTGAAGTCATGGCTGGTGCTTCCATTATCACTTTTGAAGTCAGTCATCATTTTGTCCCTTTATGTTATAGTCATTCTGTATATTATTTTCTTGGCTCCACTTCCTTTTACTCTGTAGAAATTCACATAAATCTTTGTCAAGTTTCTCTAGATTCTTTCCATTTATTCTTTCTTTCAGTACAAGGATATTCCCTTTTATTTTTATACCATGACTTGCTAAGCCATTTCCCAATTAATGGGTATTTCCTTTCCTTCCAGGTGTTTGCTACTGCATAAAAATGGTGCCATAAATTTTGTTTCTTTGGGAGTGTGGGCATATATATGGAACATTTTCCTGTTTTTCACCTCTTTGGGAGTTAATGTTTAGTGTGCAATGATATCACTGGATCAAAAGTTATGTATCACTTAGTAGTTTGTTTGGGGTTTGGGGGGCATAATTCTAAACTTTTCCCCAGAAGGTCTGAACCAATTCTTGCTTTGCCAGTGGTGCAGAGATATACGGGTCTTCCTACAATACCTCTACTATTTGCCATTTTTTCACAAGATTAACTTTTTCTTTGATATTTTGGTTCCAGTGAATTCCCAGAGGCCCAGCTTTCCTTCCTGAGACTCTCTCCCCTACTTGTTCCTGATTCTTGATGGGAACTTAATTCTATCTGAAACAACTTCTGGCTTTTTAAAAGTTTGGTCTCTTATCTTGCTCCTAACATGAAATCTTTTAAATGAGTTTTTAGTAGAGAGACATCGGTTTATGTTCCTTTTATATTTTAGTTACCTAGAATGGGAAGACGTAGTTTTTATTAAGCAGTGAAAAGAAATAACAAGCAAGATAACAATAAAAATAATAGTATGAACTTAGAGATAAAAAAGGAACCCATTTCTAAAACACAGATTTCCCTGGGTGGTTCTCAACCTCTGATCATAAGCCAGGTTAGAGCCACTGAGGATCTACAGAAAAATCTACTTTTCCCAACCTCTTCTGAATCAAACATGAAGCTTGTGGGGACTGGGGAGACCTTTTTTGTTTGTTTGTTAGGCTTAGTTCAAGAAGGATTGCCACAGCAGTGGCATAGGGGTCATACCTTCTCCTTCCAGCAATAAGTGAACCATCCATCAACTAATTACTGTTTCTGAAGAAATTAAAAAATAAAAAAGAAGTGTTTGCTGCTGGTTCTGTCTTCACATTCTGCCCATATTCTTGGGGGAAAGGTTGTAAAGTATAGTTTAACAGTAAAGGGACACTCTGTTTATAATTTGTTTATAACTATGATTTAAAAAAAAAACCCTGGGGTGGCAGGAGTGGGGGTGGGGGAGGAAAAGAAAATGATCTTTGTTTCCAATGAATAATGTTTGAAAATGACCAAATAAAATCATGTTTAAAAGTTAAAAAAAAAAAAACCAACCCTTACATTTCTGTTTTAGAATCAATACTGAGTATTGGTTCCAAGGCATAAATTTGGCAAAGGCTAGGCAATTAGGGTTAAGTGACTTGCCCAGGATCACACAGCCAGGAAGTATCTGATATCACATTTGAACTCAGAACCTCCCATCTCCAGACCTAGTGCTCTATCCACTGAGCCATCTAGCTAACCCTCTGCATGCTTTAAAAAACATATTGAAAAATAGTCATTGCTTGAATTTCATTTTATGGCCATGAAGTTTAGACTTGTGATTTCAGTGATAGAAAGGGAAAAGCCTTATCTATCAATGCAAGTTGGCACCTCTGTAATAATTTAATCTAGAGCATTAAGAGGTTAAGATTTGCCTAGGATTTCAAGCAACTTTGTATGATGTCTGGCACAGAGTGGGCACTTAATTAATCCTTTTGACTTGAAACAGCTAATATACAGGTAATATTAATATGCATATACATTTAATATATATTTCCACAATATAGAAATAAATATATTTTAATAATGAACATAATAAATATTAAAATAGATATTTTAATTATATGATAAATTATATAATATATATTATATTATATAATTTATATATAAATATATAACAAATATATTTATAAATATAATATAATATTATATAATTTATGTATAAATATATATAAATATATAATTATATAATAAACATATCTAATATACACATACAGTTCATAAGCCTTTAGAGACAAACGTGTCAAAATTTCTAACTCGAGGCTTGTAATCATTGCGGTAGGGACTGGAAGTTCACCAAGGGTTCTGGCATCAGAGATGCCAGAGATGTCTTCATTGCTTGTTGGGGTCTGAAGAAGCACTTCCTTTGGGAGGCCAGGTAATAATCAACAAAGTTAACTGGACGTTGGTTACAAATTAAAGTCTGCCAGTGTGTGAGTCACACCTGCCCTGCTCAATGTCATTCTCAACGTTATCAATATAATGCTGACTATATCTTTAGGGAACAGATCTGGGGACTAATATTCTGTAACTAACCTCAATCTCCATTTCTCACAGTCCCCATGGAAGCAATAGCTTATTAGGCATAGAAATAATTTAGGTGAACAAATAATGAAGCCTAATCACCTAAAGGGTATGAGTATGTGTGGGGTCTGCACTGGATAAATAGTTGAATTTATCCTAGCTGTGCCATGCCGTTAAGGATAAGCAATTTCCTAAAAGTCTATGACAGCCAATGGACTTAAATACCTGAGTTAGTGATAGCAAAAGGTCCTGAATTTCCTCTCCTTTCTTCCTCCCATCCCACCCAGGACAGCTCCTTACTGGCCCAGCCACAGCATCCTTCTTGCTATGTCTTAGACTCTTTATTTCTCCCCTACACATTTTCCTGAGGGTTTTGACTCAGTGAGAAGAGCAGAATTTTAAGTTTCTCCAATAATGTTACAAATTATTTTCGAAAGCTAGAAGGTTATACAAAAATTTCCTCTAGCTTAAAAAAAAAAAGTGTATTATTCTAACCCCTGGGTAAAGCTAATCTTCAAGTTTGCCTTTCTTTCAAAGTTAAAAAAAAATTTTTTTTTCAACTTAGAGTCTTTGAAAGATGTTACTAGAATACAAATGACTTCTGTAGCTATATTCCCTCTGCAGACTTCCATGAAAACCTGACAAGAAGAGACCATCAAGGCAGCCACTTTTTTTGTTGTTGTTTGTTTGGTTTTAAAGACACTGATTTATTTTAGTCAGTGATTTCTTTCAGGATTGGTGATTATTTTCCTGGTTGGTTCCTGATTATCAGAACTCTCTAATTCTCACTGTTCATGGGGCACCTTAACCGAAACCCATATCCCATTTGTCAAATCTACCTTTAATGCAAGGGAAGAGTAAAGACACATAAACAATGGAACAATTATGAGAAACAGTACAAGTTTAGCACAGAGAACGGCTTGTGGCTTTTGCGATCTGAAACATGTGTTTGTAGTCCTTCACTGGACTGCTGAGATGGCAAAGGATTTGGCTTGATCTCTTGGGCTTGGTGGTTTCTGGGTCACATTTGAGTCCAGGAACTTTTAAAAAGCGAAATCCTTTTTCTCATTTATGTCTTTCTGATCTTTCAACCTAAATATAATTGAAAGAACTTTCCATATCAGGAGCTGTTCATTTTTGTGTGTGTTGTGGATTCCTTTGTTAGTCTGATGAAGTTTATGGAATCTTTCTCAGAATAATGTTTTTAAATACATAAAATCAAATACGAACAAAAATACACACAAAATATATACAAAAATACACACACACACACAAAAGAAAATCAATTACATTGAAATAGTTACCAAAATTTTAAAAAAATTCACAGACCTTATTCTATAACTAGTCAATTTAACAGGTCTGAATAATCCTTTCTTTTTTCTTTTCTTTCTTTATTATTATTTTTTTATAATCCTTTCTTTTAAGAATGATAAACTAGGATCTAGAGTAGAAGGGATTTTAGATTCTGCCTAGTTCAATCCTCTTTTCTTTCCTTCTTTTTTTTTCTTCAAATCCTTACCTTCAGTTTTAGAAGTGATACTATCTGTTTCAAGGTAGAAGTGTACCAGGAAACTTTAAGTTTAAGATTAAGTGACTTGTCCAGGGTCACCCAGATAAGAGGTATCTGAGGTCAAATTTGAACCCAGGCTTTCCTGACTCCACCTTCCTGCCCCTCTTTTCTTACAAATAGGAAAATGAGCCTGACCAAGGTCACACAAATAGTAAATAACAGAGCTAGGATTTCAGTCCAGGTGTCTGGGTCCAAATTCAGTGCTTTCTATCTGCTGTATCATGCCTCTTGTTAGGGAGGGGAAATGGAGATAGTCTCCTTCCTACTGTATAAATTAGATTGGTCAGGAGGTTCTGCCAATTGTAGATAAAAGATGAAATGTGAAAATTATTTGTTCAATCATCATATATCATATATCAATCATCATACCTACTATGTACCAGGCACTGTTCTGGGTGCTAGGGTCCCAAAGACAAAAATGAAACCTTTCCTGACATTCAGGAATCTCTGTTTAGGAGACAGTTATACCCTGTGTTTCCCAGCCTGACATTGTTTACTATCTTTTGAATAAGCCATGTGAATACAAGGTTGAAGAGCAGGTTTCCATTTTTGGCCTCCAGACCTTTGCCCATTCTCCCCACTAGTTTAATGTTTTGTTTTTTTACATTAAATAATTTTACTATGAAAAATTCAGTTCATGTGAATTCCATAAGCATTTCCTGAGTGTCTATCATATGCTAGACTCTCTTCTGGACCCTGAGATTCAAAAACCAGAAATAAGTCTCTGCCCTCCAGGAAATTTATTCTTTTGAATAAATCTTGAATATGATAATTCCATAAATATCTACCAAGTTACATTTGAATTGGACTTGGAAGGATGGGCAGGATTTCCATAGTCACCGCCTGGGGCTAGGGCCTTCTAGGTCTTGGGCAAAGATTCAGAAGTAGAAAAAAGGTGGGATGTGTTTAGGGAACAAAGACTAGGTAGATGGATGTGAGTCTAGACAAGGAGAAAGGAAATATTCTGCAGAAACATTTTAGGGTCTGATTTTAATAGTGTCCTAACTTTACAAAGGGTTAGAGCTATTAGGAATAGGTTCACTTTGGATTTCAGTATCTCTTCCTGTTAGAGGTTAGGGCACCTGGGATAAGACAACTCCAAGCCAGGAACAATTAAACTAAAATTGGCTCTTTCCTCCTTAACTCCAACTGACTGATGGGGAACCTTTTGGATACTGTCTGTAACTGGTCACCTCTCATTTTTCAGATGTGTATATTGGTGAAAGGTCAGTTCAGAAAGACTGTAAACGACAATAAATTTCTGATTCTAACAAAAAAAGGTAATTAAAGGTAATGAATATATTGAATTTAGCATTAAAACCAAAATGCTAGGCAAAGTACCCCAAAACTGGGGTGACTAAACTGGAATGTAAATTCCACCAGGGCAAGGATTTTTTCTTCTCTTTTTTCTTTCAATGTTAGTAGAGGTTCAATAAATGCTCTTTGAGTGATTTTATATCTATTTCTCTCTCAATTACAATTTCCTCCTCCTGTGTCCCATACCCTCAAGGTTCCTCTATAGGATTATAATAAGGAAAGAAGGATAATTCATTCCTATTATCAGCAAAGTATCTGTTATATAATAAGTACTTAATAAATGCTTCTTGACTGCTCAATAGCTTAATAAGAGAAATAGTATGTGATGATGTAATATAACTAGATTTCAAGATTTCAGGAGCCCGATGAAGAGCTTGAAGGGACTTCCTTTCTGTTCTAGTCCACTTTCCCCCATCAATATTTTTTTAGAGGGGGAAGCTGAAGCTCAGAATTTAAGGGATTTTCATAAGGTCACCCAGGTGATCTGAGGTAGAAATAGAAATTAAATCCAGTTCTGTCCATTCCAAAAGCATTTCAGAGGAAAGGCGAGATCGGTGTGGGTATGACACCCAAGATTAAATGTGGCTTTGGGATTTATTTATACTCTTCTGGAGGGCCAAGGGTTTCTAGTAGTCGGTTAAAAAAAAAAAAAGGAGATTTTTTTTTTGTCAGTTCGAAAAACTCTTTGTCAAGTCCAGGCCACGCCAGATTCCTTTGCCTTGTTTTAATTTTAATTTTTTAATATACCGGTAAGGAGACAATTCCAGCCTAACTGGGAGCAGAAGGGACAGGCTTTCTACCTTTCAGTCACTCAATTCAGCCTGATCCAATTTCAATGGACAGCGTCGGGGCAGGAAGAAGAAATAAAAGGGTAGGGAAGGGGGAATCTTAGAAAGCCTCGTCCGGGTCTTTAGTCCACCAGCCTAGCGGCCTCTCAACCTGCTCCACAAATCCAGCCAAGTCAGGGATTTTTGCCTTCCACCCCTCCACCCCCACCTCTGCCACTACCTTGTCACTCACACCCAAGAGATACGCCCCCAGCCTCCTCCCCGCCTCCTCCTTCTCCGGCCCAATGGAGACCCGCTTCTGTCCATATTAATGAACTTGAGCCGTCTCCGGGCCTATAGCTCTCGGGAACGAGGGCTCATTTTGCATGTACCTAAGTGATTTGCATAACTCGGCGGTCTGGGGCTTGGGAGCCCGAGCGTGCAACCCTAGAAGGGAAAAGGAGGCCTGCGGCGGCTGCAGCGCTTCGCGGAGCAGGGGTTGTTCGTGCGAGAGCCGCGAGTAGGGGCTGGGGCAGGGGCGGGGGTGGGGCGACCCGGGCGCGGGCGGAATGGCCGAGCGGCCCGCTTTGCAGCCCTGAGGAGCGGCGGTGGCGCTGAAGAGCGAGGAGGGCCGAGGGAGCCGCGGAGTGCCATGGCCGAGCCCCGGCCGGGCTGCGTGTCGCCGCTGCCGGCTCGCAGGGGTTCCTGCTGAGCCGGGGGAGGCAGCGAGCGCCGCGGGGCTAGTCGCCTCTGCCTATCCATGGAGCAGCTGCCGTCACGGGCGGCTAGAGACAGCGCCAGCGCCGCCCGGGGCTAGGAGTGCGCGGACTCGGAGCACCCGGGGCGAGAGCAGCGCGAGAAGTCGGAGAAAGCGGACTACGAGGAGGAGCCCGAGCGGGGCCGCAGAGCCGGGCGCTGCGCTGCGCTCGTGTGAGCCCAGCCTCGGCGGCGATGCTGTGCCTCGGTTTGCTCTGCTTCTTGGCTCTGGGCTGGGGCAGCTCGGCCGGGCCCAGCGGCGCGTCCCCGCCTCCCTGCCCGGCTCCCTGCCGCTGCGACGGCGATCGCGGAGTGGACTGCACCGGCAGAGGATTGACGGCCGTGCCCGGAGGACTGAGCGCCTTCACCCATTCCTTGTGAGTCCTCTGCCCCACCCGGGCTGCAGGGAGGGACGCGGAGCGAACTGGAGGGAGGCGGAGAGGGGAGCGGAGCGCGCGGTGCCTGGAGCCCCCAACTACATCTCGGCCTGCCCAGGCTGGCGCTTCCCGGCGCAGAGCTGGGAGCGCGCCCGGGCCGGGGAGAGGATAGAAGGCAGCGGAGGAAGGAGGGAAGAAGGAAAGGAAGGAGAGGGAGAAAGAAAGAGGAAAGGGAGGAGAGAGAGGGGGAAGGAGAGGAAGAAGAGAAGGAAGAAAGGGGGAAGGGGGAGGAAGGAGAGGAGAGAAAAACAGAAAGGAAAGGGAGGAGGGATGAAGGACGAAGGGAAAGAAAGAAAAACTGAGGAAGGATGAAGGGATCTGGCCATCCAGGGCCCTGGCTCTAAGGGGTTCTATTCATGCCAGAGCGAGGCACGCTGCGATGTGTGTGTAACCTGGATTTTCCTGTGTCTCTGCACGTGTGGAGGAAGGAAACAATCTGTGATTCGTTCTCCTTCCTCCCTCTTCCCGCACAGGTTGGCAGTTTGGTTAGATCCAGGTAGAGGATAGATCCCTCCCCTCCAGCCCCCTTGGTAAAACTTAAGAACCAGGAGCTTTCTGAGGAAGGGAGGAGGAAGTGGAAGGTTGCTCTTGCATCAGAAGACTGTCTGTCCAAACATTAGTTTTTTAAAGATGGAATGTTGACCTTTGGGAGGTGCAGATGTCCAGAAAAAAAAAAATAGAACCTAAAAAAGCCTGGACTTGGGTGATAAGATAGCTTGTCTCTTTCTTTGACCCATGATAAATTTCAATTCTAATTATTTTGAGTTGACCTAGCTGTTTCCTGGACTTGAGTTACTCAAAGGGTTCTGATTCAATAATGAACCTACAGAACAGAACGGCTAACTAAAGACCCCTATCTCTCAGTTTAGAAATAAAGGAAAACAGTTAGAAAAACATAAGGGTCCCATGCCACTTACACAGAATACCGTGGGTGCACATCCAATTATGTGTGTCCTGTGGAATAGTGACTCGAAGTCTGGAACATCTGAGGTCAAATCATGCCCCAGATCCAATAGCCGCTGTGTCTCTGGGGAAGTTATTTACCCTTGGACCCATCTTCTAACAGGAATTGTAATTTACCTTTAGGTTGATGGAGGGAATTCCCATTGAGAGATTTGGTGAATCAAACAACAGACATTTAATAAGTGCTTATATTATGGGCCAAGTACTCAATTCAGATTCATAAATGAGATAATAAGTCCCTGCCTTCAAGGAGTTTAAATCCCAGATCCTTTTCTTGTCTTCCTTGTAGTATAAGACTAATGAATGATTAAATGAAGAGGATTAGAGAGTATGGTTGGGTTTAGGAGTGTGGGGATGGCTGAATCCCTTATGGAAAGCTCTTATCTCTAAGAGGGATGATGGATATTTGGTCAGACAAGTGATGGAAATGGAGTGTTTATATTCTTGTGAAAGGATTTCTACTGAGTAGACTATTCTAGTTATCAGTGTGGTCCACACCATTGCATCCCACTTTGGTCTCTACTATAACTATAGGTTTTTTCCTACTCTGATAATTTTCCTTCTTGGTAATTGTGCCTTTGTAGGCATTTTAATTTTAAATGATTAGTGTACAACTTCTAACATTAACCCAAGCAACACTGTCTTTGAATCTTTATTTCCAACAAAAGACCCCAAAGTCATAAACTGGCTAGAATGAAAGGATCATAGATTTATAGATTTATAGCTGCAAGGGATTTATTTGGTGGTTATCTAGTCTAACTTCTCATTTTACAGATAAGGAAACCAAGGCCTGGAGAGTTGAGGGAATTTGCTTAACAAAGTAATATAGGCAGAAAGGGGCTGAAATAGAGTTTGAATAGAGTCTATTGCCTTTAAAAAATGCAGCATACATTTAACTGCACCAAGTTGCACATTATTTATTTCTTTAAAAACTCTTACTTTCTGTTTTAGAATGGAAATTAACAGAAGAACAGTAAAGGCTAAGCAACTGAGGCTAAGTGACTTGCTGAGGATCATAGAGTTAGGAAGTGTCTGAAGCCAAATTTGAGCCCAGAACCTCCCCATCTCTATCTACTGTGCTACCTAGTCCCAGATTATAAATTATTAACATGACTTTCAAAAACCCTTGGTAGAAAAAAATGTACTGTTAATATAGGGAAAAGAATACAACATTTCACCAGTGGGACACAAAGAGAAAGCACCTTGAATCTGAGTCTCAGCTTCCTCATCTGCAAAATAAAGGGGTCAGAATAAATCATCTTTAAGGTCCCTTTCAGCTCTGTAACTGTGGTCCTTTGGTTTTGTGTTTATGCATAGACTTCACATTAAAAGTAAAATAATAGATGTATGCAAGTGGTCCTCTTAGGTGGCACAGTGGATAGAACTCCAGTCTTGGAGTCTGGAAGACTCATCTTCCAGAGTTCAAATCCAGCCTTAGACACTTATTAGCTATGTGACCCTGGGCAAGTCACTTCACCCTGTTTGCCTTAGTTTCCTCATCTATAAAATGAGTTGGAGAAGGACTATAGCAATCCACTCTTAGTATCTCTGCCAAGAAAACCCCATGTGCAATCAAGAAGAATTGTACACAACTGAACAACAGCTTTTTAGATGAATACAAACTGGGTCTGGTTTGGTTTGCCATTTCTGCTGTCCATATTCAGTGGTAGGCATTTCCTCCAAAGACAGACAGCTTATCCCTTGCTGTTAAAAAATAATGATGGCGAAGGATCAAACTGAGAACAGCAATAAATATCTTAGAGGTGATTCTGAGTAAGAGCAGGACTGCAGAATTGAGGTTATCTTTATTTAACAGATTGCTTAAGAGACTGAATTTTGGCTGTTTGAGGGGGAGGTGGTCTAGACCTGTGATTTCATTGGTTAGGAGGACTGGCAGTGTGGGGAAACCCCCTCCATCCATGAAGATGGATAATTGTTTCTAATTTATAGTTTCAGAGCATAACCTAGGGTCTAAATTCTTTACCTGTGATGACACAGCTCCCGTGGGGTAGAACTAGGACCTAAACTCAAGCTAGCCCTTCATTCACAATTCTAGTTGAGAGGAAGTGGGTCTTGCTTGTTGTGTCTCTTAAAACTTTGAGGGAAGAACTCCAATCTCTGTCCTTATGATGTACTTCATAACTGTGCCATTTATATTGAGTGTGTCTTACCCCTGAGGTAAATGAAGTGGCTGAAAAGATCTGTAAAGCATTTGTAGATTTCCATGCATAAGTCATGTTCTCATCAAAATTCTCCTTTTTCTTTTTTTCTGCTCCCCCTTCCTAGAAACAAAGTTAGATCAGGTGAAGGTGATTTATAACAACATTAATGTGTGGTACTTGAACATTTCTCTAATCTTTTTTAAGGCTGACGTGCTCAGATACCTAATTTTGATTTATAAATTCTGTGGGCTCATTGGTTAAATAGATCTTGAGCTGGAAGGAAGCTCACAGGCTGAGTACTCAATCATAGTATTAGAGATTTATAGCCTGAAGGGAGGTGTGGTGCAATGGATAAGAGAGGATTTGGATTCAAAGGTCTGGTATATCTGGGTTCAAATCTGACCTTATATACTTACAAGATGTGTGACTCTGGGCAAGTCACTTCACCTTTCCTCATTTCTCCATTTGTAAAATGGGGTTAATAAACACATCTACCTTTCTGGGTTGTTGTGAAGATCAAGAGAGATATGGAACAACTAGTTGTCTTGGGGGATTGAGAGCCAGGCCCAGAGATGAGAAGTCCTGGGTTCAAATGTGGCCTCAGATACTGCTTAGCTGTGTGAACCCAGACTGGGTAGCCCTTACCACTCTTCTGCCTTGGAACATGGAAAGTAAGAATTAAAAAAAAAAAAGACGAAATGAGATAATGGGAAAAGTGCCCTTTGTTTTAACATCCTGGTGATAGAAAACTGAGATAGAATTGAGGCTCAAAGGGAGAAGCTAAGGTTTTTTGAAGAGTATTTCCAGTGTAGAGAGAGCTTACTTGCTCGGGGATCACAGGCAGAAGATGGAACATGTCCTATGAGGAGCCACAAACAGCTGGAACCTAGCATATGTGATGAGGCAGTAAAATGACTTCCCAACCGGCTTGGTTCCAGTGTAAAATGTGACCTGACTTGTTGCTTCTGAGTGTGGAAGATGATTTCCTTTTGATTCAAGAATTAGTAAATCTGCAATGGAAAAATTGTTTAAGAACGTTTTAGTAATGAAGGGGCTATTTAATTTGGGCAGCAAGGTGGTGCAGGGGGTAGAATGTTGGATTTGGAATTAAGAAGACTCTTCTTCCTGAGTTCAAATTCAGCCTCAGACACATACTAATTGTGTGACCCTGGGCAAGTCTCTTATCCTGGTTGTCTTCCGTTTCCTCATCTTAAAATGAGTTAGAGAAGAAAATGGCAGCAGAGACCTGGCTTATAGGTCCCCTCGCAATGTCACTGGATGATCCTGTTGGAGTCATTTCCCATTGAATGTTCCCTCCGGTCTAAAAAGGAGTGGGTTGAATTTGAGGGATTTTAAGGATTCCTTCCTGCTCTGAAACATTGTACTTCTGCCAGCTATGGAGTAATAAACGAAAGGAGCCCCACATTCTCTGTGGTTGAAGTCTTTGTAGTCACTGAAAACTTTTTCAATGACTTGTTTTTTGCAGTGTTTACTATGGGGGAAATGACCTATTTCCTCCCTTCATTTGTCAGCTATGATGGTGTCTATTTCAACTAAGTACTCATTTGTGCCTTGATATCCAGCCACTAACTCTAGTTCATGGAAGTAGTCTAAAATCTGTTGTTGTGCCTTTGTTAAAGATTAAACTGACAGGTGTGCCCTTGACTCTGGAATATATAACTTGCAGTTGTCTTGATAAGAGGAGTTGTTTTGTTGGTTTTTTTTTTAAAGAAATTAGATTTCTAAAATGATATTTTTTACAATTTCATTGTAAAAACAATTTTTAACATTCATTTTTTAGAATTTTGAGTTCCAAATTTTACCCTCTTCTCCCCCAATATTGAGAAAGACTTTTAAAAAATCCAGATCTGTAATTTCACAGGGCCTGCAGAGAACTTTCTCAGTGCAGCTGAGAATCTGGCATTGAATTTTAGAATTTTTGATTGCTGCCTACAGTGCTAAGAGATCATATAACTTATCCAGAGTCACACAGCCCAGGATGGTGTACATGGAGGAAGTTCACTCTTTAAAAGTGCTTTGAATTGAAATACCTGTCAATCACTCCTCAATCACTGCTGCGTGGTAGTGTCTGAGATTCATTTCTTGGTAGTTCTAAAGTCCACTTTTCTTGAAAAAGTTAAAAAAAGTTGTCCAGTTTATTGCTACTTTCTCCCACTTTTTTAAGCCTTTTTTTTATTTTTTGGTCAGGGAGATCAAATGTTTTAGTTGTTTTTGTTTTTTGTTTTTTCCTTTTTTAGGATTAACAAGTGTTTTCATTGGAAAGCCTGGCTTGTCAATGAAGGAAGAAACAATAGGGACTGATATTTAGCAAATTGGCACCCATCACAAAAGCCACCATGTCAGGCCTGCTCAGACAATTCTTTTGTGTTTTCAACACTTGATTGTCAAACTGTTTGCCATTTGTGAACTCTGTTGTCTGCCACTGGCCCAGACAGAGTGGACTTAGAAAAATCTGGAGTGGGGGAGGGAGACAATTTTGGAGAGTCTGGCTAAATGTGGAGAATCATCAGCTTTCTAGAAACTTTAATAAGATTCATGGTCTGTTCCGTAAATAACCATTTAAAGGGCAAGATGTAATTATATAGTGTGCTTCATTGGTTCTCTCCAGGCACAGGGAAAAAAAAAAGATTTTAATTGAAACCCTGTTAGAAACTGATGACAAAGCCAAGAATTGTATTTGTTAAGAAGCTTGTGTGGTATGAGACCCATTGAATTTCTGGTTACAAGTTACTGACTTTCAGCCTCCAGAAAGATCTCACATTTTAGGCAGTTGTGGTGTTAGCTGTGGTATAACACAGACTAACCAGAGGCAGCTAGACCTTGGGAAGTGGATAGAATTCTGGACCTGGAGTTAGGAAGACTCTAGTTCAGATCTTGCTTTGGACAGCTAGTAGCAGTGTGACTAAGCAAATCACTTAACCTCTGTTTGTCCTGGTTTCCTCCACTGTAAAATGGGGATCACAATAGTTCCTGCCTTGCAGGATTTTTCTGAACATCAAATGAGATAATATTTGTAAGGCTCTTAGTCCTGTGCTTCCAACCTAGTGGGTGCTTAATAAATCAAGGTAGCTCGTAATAAGTGCTCATTTCCTTTCTTTGTCCTCCTTTTAAGTAGATATTATTTCATTTGATGTTATGAAAAACCTATCAGGTAGGGCTAATGTTCTCCCCATTTTAGTGATAAGAAAACTGAGCCTTAGCAAAGTTGTAATTTGCCCCAGGACCTTTTGATCCAGTGCCTTCTCCAGCAGTATTCCTTCTGGCTGCATCTCATCTGTGTTGTTCTGGATTGTGGGTATGATTGAGAGTCAGGGCCATCCTCCAGAAAATCCTGGAAGCAAGAAGTAAAAAGCAGAATGTCTCATTCCTTATTTTCCTAAGGAAGGTCTTTCCGATGCATGAGTTAAGCCTTGAGCTACTGGAGGGTCCATGTGTTGGAAGTAGCTGTGTGACCTGGGGAGGGGTGAAGGACCCCAACTGTCGGATGCAGGTAGACAGAGACAAGACCTATTGGTTCTGTGACCTGCATCTTGCTGGAGGGGATCCAGTGAAACCTGTAGGAGAGGGGGGGTTGAGAGACCTGGCTTGGATTCCTGCCTTAGGCACATATTAGCTTGGTGGTGGTGGAATAGTCACTGCCTGTCTGCCTCCATTTTCTTATCAATTAAAATGGAGATAATGAATCTAGAGTCTCTACTTCACTGTATATTGTGATGACTGAGTGATATTCCCTGCTGAAAGAGCTTTTAACAATTGCAAAGTGTCATAAATGCCACTGATGTTAAAATTTTCATAGTAATATGACAGAATTCACCCTGGTCTGTTGTCTGGGCAGGAGAAAAATATTCCATGATAATTGGTGGCACAGTAGATAGAGCACTGGACTGGGACTCAAAAAGACCCAAGTTCAAATCCCTCCTCTGATACTTATTAGCTATGTCACCTTGGGCAAGTCATTTCCTTATTTGTAAAACGAGTATCATAATAGCCCCCACCTCACAGGGTGGCATGAGATACCATTTGGAAAGTGCTTTTGCAAATCCTAAAATGCTACATAAATTCTGGCATTATGATTACATATTTGGCAGCTTTGACTATTTTGATTCAATTTGTAAAATTATTTGGGATTTCTTTTAGCAGGATTGTTTGTTTTGTTTTTTGAATTTATATCTTCAGTGCTTAGCATAGTGTCTGGCACATAGTAGGTACTTAGCAAATGTTTATTGACTAAGAACAGAAATTAAATATTTATGCCAGGCTGTCTGTGGGAGTTTTTATTTGAAAACTGAGCAATTCAGTGTAACTTAAACAAACAACTACAACCGTGATCAAATGTTTGAACTTGATGCACAGAAAATGAGTTAGTTGCCCCAGCCCTTGCTTCCCCATTTAAAAATTTTTTTTTTCTATTTGGGGAAATTTACTTTAATAAGAGCATGTGAAGAGTGACATAAATTTGGCCCAGAGACAGCGGATTTACCTTGGAGCGGTATTAGGCACAGCCAAAGAATGTGGCCAGCTCTGCTTCAGAACTTCCTTCCCTCATCCCTCCCCCCTGCTCTCCTGGAACGTTCCAATGTGGAACTTCCAGCATAAACCACTGTAATTTAGAACAAGTGACAACATCTATAACTGGACTGGGAAGCCTGTGGAGAATTTCTTTTAATGTGCAGCTAGATGGATTTTATAATTCTCATTTTTAAGAGTCGGGCGGGCAGGTCTGTGCATTGCTGAAGCCTGGAAGAGATCCGCTGTGCGTTGAGAAATTTTGCCCATCTTGTCTTTCCCTTCCCAAACCGTACTTGGAGGAACAGCCAGACTATGTTGTGTCCACCCGATGGAGCCTGCCTGTCCATGTGTGTCAGGATTTCTTTTTTAAAATGATAAGAATCGCCGTTGAAAGAGACCTAAAGGTCATAGGTTCATCGTTCTAGAGCTAGCAGACCTCAGATGCCATCTAGACTGACTCTATTATTTTTGTTAAACTCTTATCTTAGTATCAGTTCTAAAACTGAAGGAAAGGGTCAGAGTTAGCCTAGGATCACACATGGTGTCACATCATTGCATATCGCTACCCCTACATGCAAATATGGAATATTTATTTATTTTAAAGTATTTTTCCAAGGTTACATGATTCACTTTTTCTCTTTCCCCTTTTTCTTCCAACTTCCCAGTGCTGACAAGCAATTCCACTGGGTTATATACATCACTCAAAACCTAATTAATTAATTCTTTTATTTTGCAAATACAAAATTACTATAGACCCAGAGATGGAAGGGGCCTTAGAGATCATCCAGGCTGAACGTCTCATTTTACAGATAAGGAGACTGGGGCCCAGAAAGTTTTAAGTGACTTGTCTGCTTATTAAATGTTTTGAATTGAATTGCCCAAGGTCACCTAAGTGGTAAAGTACCAGAGCTGGAACGGAATTTGGATTCCCAGACTAACCTGTCTTAGCAAAGAGGGAAAGGAAGGGAATAAACATTTATACAGTGCCTGCTATGTGCCAGGCACTGTGCTCAGAGCTTTACAGATTACTATCTCTCAACCCTGAAAAGTCGGTCCTGTTTTTATTATTCTCATTCTGCAGTTGAGGAAACTGAGGCAAGCTAAGGCTAAGTCACTTGCCTAGAGTCCCATAGCCAGAAGGGTCTGGGGCAGATTTGAGCTTGGGGTTTCCTGACACCAGACTCTGTCCATGTCTGCAGAAAAAGGTGTTGGAATATAATTTCTCTCTCCATTATATCACTTTGTTAATCTCTCAGTGACCTGGAAGTAAAAAACCACTGAGAAATTTAGGTATATAAATATGTATATCAGTTCTTGGCTTATAGCAGTCTCTAAAGAAGTACTTATTGCTTATTTCTTAAATTTGCTAATTTTTATTGCTGCCTCTTCAAATTCTCCATATTTTCTTTTTTTTTTTTTAAATCAAGGTCCCAGACTGCACCTGGACAGCACTATAGAGGAATGTTACTATGCCCTTACTAGAGAAAATAAAAAGATGAATTTTAGAAAACCCAATTATCATCTAAATTAGGGGTCACCCAACCATGCTGCTTGTTTTTGTACGACCTGAAAGTCGAGTGTAGTTTTTATACATTCAGATAAAGTCTGTATTTAAACAAGTATTTTTCAGTTTTAAGACATACAAAAGCAGAGGTCAGCCTTGGTTTGTTAAACCTCTGATCGAGCTCTGATGGCCGGTCTCCTTTACAAAATTTATAGTTTAGATGGCTAGCCCAACTGAGGCACAGAGAGGTTGTCAGTGGCTTGCTAAAGATCATTCTGTTAATAGCAGAGTTAAGATTTGAACTCATGTCATTTGACCACTGAGCATACCATGGACAGATGAGACTCAGGACTCCTGATACATATTCTAGAATGCTTTGTATTGTAACATATTGCTTTAACTGGGTAGTTAAAGGCTTTCTTTTCATTCAGTTCAAACATTAATCAGGATAAATGAGTGAAAAAGCATCTATCATTTAAGAGTTAAAGGGGGGTGGTGTGTGGCAGCTGGGTGGCTAAGTGGATCGAGAGCCAGGCCTGAAGATGGGAAATCTGGGTTCAAATTTGGCCTCAGACATTTCTTAGCCTATTTGACCCTGGACTAAGTTTCCTCAGTTTCCTCATCTGTAAAATGAGTATCATAGTAGCTCCTACCTCCCAACGTCATGGTGAAGATCAACTAGATAAATTGTAACGGGCTTAGCACAATTCTTGGCACATATTAAGAACTATAGAAGTGTTGGCTGCTGCTCCTCCTCCTCCTGCTGCTACTACTACTACTTCTTTTTCTTTTGTGAAGTACCCATTAAATCAAGTTTCCTGATGAGTATGTCAGGATCAAAGCACAGACTCCTTGTTGGTCTAACATCTTAATTTCTTTGGTCTTGAGGAAATCTAGATTAGTTTGACACAGCTGTCATTCTGAAAAAACACATGCCAGCCAGCCCTTCTTTTAAAACCAGTTAGAGTATGGTTTTTTTATCCATTGACAGTATTGTGCCATCCCCAAATCATAGACTTAAAAGTTATTTACAAACCTTGGTCCCTCGGGCCAAGGAGGCAAGTTGCAGGGAGGCAGGCCAGGGACAAAGGGAGCAGTCCAGGGGCAGATGGGTGGCACAGTGGGTAGAGAGCCAGGCCTAGAATCAGGAGAACCTAGGTTCATATCTAATCTCAGACATTTCCTAGCTGTGTGACCCTGGGCTTAATTTAACCCCATTTGTCTAATCCTTGCCATTCTGTCTTAGAGTTATTACTAAGCTGGAAAGAAAGGGTTTATTAACAAGTTTGGGGAGCATGCTGGGGTTTGGTATGTCTCTTTAGCATTGTGATATGACATAGCCTTTCGTATCATCAGGATGGTACCTCTGTAATCTTTAAACCTGCTTGATTTTCTGTTTTCTGGGGCTAAATTTGAGTGTATTTGGTTCTTGAGGATTTTTAAAAAAGGGTTGTTTATGCTTTCTTTTTTTACTTTTCTCCTTCTTCCAGAGTAGTATAATGCTCTCCATCATTACTTCCGATTTCTTTTTAGTAAAGAAAAGAGGCACTCTGAAAGTAGATGAAAATCCCTCAGATTTATAAATTCAGGAAAGCCTTTAGATTCCTTCCCACAGCTTTAACTCTATCTAGAAGGTTTGATAGAGCAGTTTGGGTTGCTTTAAATCTTAACAGTAATAAGGTCTCTCAGTGTTTTTCTAATGTAGTATTTTATTGGGCATTTGATATCTAGGTTTCCATTCTATTTTGAGGAATTGTATTACTGCTTTGTGTCTGAGCAGAAGCTCATTCTTAAAAAAAAATGACTTCAGAAAAGAAAACTTTACAGGCAAAATCTCTTTTTAACCTAAAAAAATGGAGTGGATCTTTGGTAAGCACACTAAATGCTCTCCAGAAAGTTTTAAAGTCTGGATTTTGATACAGATATGATTTTTAAAATGCATCATAAATCCAGCACAGCTTGTAACAAATATGGCAGTGTTTAGAACCTGTTTAGACTGGCCAAGGGTTTTGAATACAGTTGTGCATTTTTATGTCCTTGTTCTGTTTTTTTAAAAATGTTTTGAGATTTTTCCCTCATTACCATCTTGACATCTGCCCAGTTACACATGAATAGCTTGCCCCAGTCCCTCAGCAGGGAAACTGCTGTGGCCTTGCTTTCAATAGCCATGTCACTGACAAAGAAAACATATGGAATATTTCATTCCTGTCTCTCCCAAACAGAATGGGAGGCAGTGAGGGCAGCCGGGGGAAGGCTCCATACATCAGCGTGCTCGATTGGCAAGGTTTGTCAGCTAACCACAAGGCTTGCTGTTAGTAATCAAAATGCTTTCTTGCAAAAATCCCTTTACATGACGTTGCATGTTTGTGTCTGTGGGAGGAAACCTCATATTTTGAGCAAACGAATTTCAAATATCAGTTGGAATCATTTTCTAGTAAGATTCGTTTCCATGGTCCTGTTCTTTGGTTAATGATAGATGTTACGAAAGGGAATTTTTCCTCCACAGTACTTTTGGACACCACTCTTCAGTGTTTGAAGTTGGTATTTATCTGGCAGCTTACACAAGATAGGAACCCAGATGTTTGGTTCCCAGTGGAACATGCCTAGGGGACTGTATGCCTTTATGTTTATCTTCTCCTTGTCCCTCCACTGAATGAAACTAATTGATCATCTTCATATCCCAGCAAGGTGCCCACGGCTGTGGCCTTCTAAAGTTTCTCTATCCATCAATGATAAGTTCTGCTTCTCTTCCTTGTTTAGTTAGCAGAATTGCTTATGGACGGGCATTTGGTTTATGTCCAGGAAAAGTGGGCATTGGAGCCAATAGCCTAGAGAGCAGGGTTCAGGCCTATTGGAAAAGGCAAGACTCTGGGTGGCATCATAATGGAGAACAAACTCTGTGCTGCTTTCTTCATGCTTTCTACCTATCAAAGGACTGTTGTGAAGAAATACATTTTTTTTTAATTTTTGAAAAGCTGTATTAATGCACTATTTATTTGATTTTCTTTCACTGATTTTTGGATTTTGTGAGTTTTTTATTTTAAAGATAAGTAGCTTCCCCTTCTCCCCACCCCTTTAAAATTCCACCTCAGCAAAGTAGAAGCCAGAGCAACAAAGAAGAAAGATATAACTTGAGAGGAATAAGCATTGATGAGAATTTTGAAGTCCCTTTCTTATCCTTGTCGATTGGGTTCAAGTTTCTAGTTTTGTGGCTTTTATGTGAACCAAGAGTTTATAGACAGAGGTCTGGATTTAAGTCAGAAGTTTTGAGTTCAAATCAACTGAATATATGTATGGCCAGAGATAAGCCTGTAAGCTCGCTACTTCTGGGCTCTGGTTTAAAATGAGGAAGATAGACTAGGAAGAGATTTCTTGGCCTCGTCTAGCTTTAAATCTAAAATCCAATGAATGTATTTCTATGTATACCTACATTTGGTGTATGTATCTCATATGTATAAATGTGTCATACATATGTATGCATATGTATGTTTGTAGAACGTTTTTATTGACCCTTTAAAAAAAAATTGACCCTTACCTTCCAACTAAGTGTCTATGGTACTAGGCTGAGTTAGAGATACAAAAACAAAATTTTAAATGACACTTATATTCTTCAAGGAATTCTACTGTAGGCTACAACATATATATAAATATAGAAAATAATTTGAGGAGAGAGAGCACTAGCCAGGTAGGCAAGGCTTCCCAAAAGGGGTGACATCTCCAGTTGAAACTTTGAAGAAATTGAAGCATTTCCAAGAATTAGAAGGGATATCACATATGTAAAGTTTTAACTTTCCTTTTCGAGGGCCACAAATATCTCACTTTAAATGGCCATTTAAAGGGAAAACATCCTGCCTAGATTTATTTTAAAACAAGTTTTATTGATGCCATTTCTGGATTTGCCTCTTGGGACCCATTAAATCAGTTAAGAAGAGACAGTTAAGTGGCTAGATCCCACAGCCACCATCCTTCCGGTGAAAGGAGGGACCTCAGGTCTCATCTGTTTCTGAGAACATTAGTGATGTGTCAGTTTCTCAGTCTGGCTTCCTTTTTTTAATCCATCTTTTCCTTTGCATTGTTGTAGCTAATATGTGCGTATATTGTTCTGGCTTTATACTTTCACTCTCATCCTTTCATTCAGATCTTACACTTCTCTGAATTTCTCACATTTATAATTTCCTATGACCCAAGAAACGTTTCATCCCATTCACATACTGCTTTTGGGTTCAGCCATTTCCCAATCGGTAGAATTGGCAGGCACACACTTTGTTCCCAGTTCTTTGCTACCCCAGAAAGTGTTGTTATGGGTGTTTTAGCATCTATTGGACCTTTCTTTCTGGCCTTGATATATGTCCTCTAGTGGGATCAGTGGGTCAAAGGGTTTGAACAGTTAAGTCACTTTTCTCACACAATTCCAAATTGTTTTCTAAAATAGTTGGGACAGTTCACAGCTCCCCGAATAGTGCTTTTGTGCATCTGTCTTCCCCGCAGCCCCCCTAGCCAGCAGTGACGTTGCATTTCTCTTACTTTTGGTGATTTGGTAGAGTCAGTTTTCATTAGAACATTAATAATTTAATTATAATTAATTAATTAATTAAAGTTCTCTCAACCGTTCTTTTTTTTTTAACCCTTACCTTCTGTCTTAGAATCAATACTTATATTGATTCTAAGACAGAAGACAACCAAAGCCTAGGCAACGGAGGTTAAGTGCCTTGCCCACACAACTAGGAAGTGTCTGAGGTCAGATTTGAACTCAGCATGTCTTGTCTCTAGGCCTGGCTCTCAATGCACTGAGCCACCTAGCTGCCCTCACGACCATTATTTTTTCCTGAAATCCTCAGTAAAGCCTCCACTTCTGAAGCTCAGCTTTTTACCATCCTAGCATTATTATAAGGTTTGGCTTTTAGCAGCATGGGCCTAGAGCCAGCCGGCAGAGACTTGAGAGGTCATATATACCTTCCAACGCTAGCAAAATAACCCTTGCTAAGCTGTTAGTGTGGGCTGGTTCTGGGCGGGGATCAGTTAGCTGTTCAAACTAGAATTGCACAAATGGAATGAACCGTAGAGCAGGGTTGCCTTGTTTTCCCCATTCATATCATAGTTCCCAGCGTGTGGTCCAGATCTGTCAGAGACTGGTCCGGAAAGACAAGCTTTCAAGTACAGGACAAAGGAGTTTGGGGTTTGGGCTTTGGTCTACCAGTACCTAGGTACAGGGGAATGGGAAATAATGCTGGGATTTGGCATCTGAAAACCTGGGTTCAAATCCCAACTCATGTGTGACCTTGAACAAGTCACTTTCCCTCTGGGTAAGGAAAAACAGTAGTCATCCTCAAATAGAAATGGATCCCTTTTACCATGGATTTACCTAGAAAACCACAAAGTAACATCTAAGTTGTATTGTCTTTTTAATTTATTTTATTGAAATATTCTCCAGTTATGGAGGCAGCACCCTATAGCTCATTGAATAGAGAGCCAAGCTTGGAGTCAGAAGGATCTAGGTTTAAATCTGGCCTCAGGTACTTCCTAGCTTTGTGACCCCAGACAAGCCACTTAACCCAGTTGCCTAGCCCTTACCACTTTTCTGCCTTGGAATAGATACTTAATATCAATTCTAAGCTAGAAGGTAAGAGTTTTTTAAAAAATATTTCCCAATTATTAAGATTTAAATTGTTTTTTTTTTTTTTAATTTGGTCATTTCCAAACATTATTCATTGGAAACAAAGATCATTTTCTTTTCTTCCCTCCCCCACCCCCCCCCACCTCTCCCATAGCCCATGTGCAATTCCACTGGGTATCACACATGTTCTTGACTCGAACCCATTTCCATGTTGTTGGTATTTGCACTAGTGTTCATTTAGAGTCTCTCCTCAAGTCATTTCCTCTCAGCCCCTGTACTCAAGCAGTTGCTTTTCATCACTGTTTTTACTCCCACAGTTTATCCTCTGCTTGTGGATAGTGTTTTTTGGATCCCTGCAGATTGTTCTGGGACATTGCATTGTCCCTAGTGGAGAAGTCCATCACCTTCGATTGTACCACAATGTATCAGTCTCTGTGTACAATGTTCTCCTGGTTCTGCTCCTTTCGCTCTGCATCACTTCCTGGAGGTTGTTCCAGACTCCATTAAGATTTAAATTATTAACTGATCTCAGACATGTCTAGGTCTGTATCTGTTCCTGTAACAATTTACTTGAATTCCTTTTCCAATTAGGAAGGTGAGTATTAATCAGAGTTTTAGAGCTGGAAAGGATGTTTGAGATAAATGGTTTCCCCTCTTTCTATAGAGCTGAGGAAACCAAGGCCCTGACAATCTAAACAGAGAGATGCTTTGACTTGGACAAGTCATTTCATCTCTCCTGGCCTCAGTTTCCTTATCGGTAAAATAAGAAGCTTGGACTACAGAGACTCTGAGGCTCCTCCCTTCCTCCCCCCCCCCAACTTTCCCCCCAGTCAATACATTTCTGATTCTGATTCACTAGCATAGGAGTCCAGGAATCAGCCAGGTTGGCTCATTCACCTATCTACTCTGTTTGTTGAGGTTTGAGTGTGTTTCTTAAAACCTTTGAAATGAAAAATGGAAGGAAAGTGTGTTGAGCAGCTATTTCTATAACTTCTCCCTTTCCACTCCCTGGAATTCCATGCCGCTCCCTCTGAAGATGTTTTCATAGGGAAGTCAACATAAAAATGAATTACTTATGAATGTTCCATATTACAGCTTATGCTCTCTTAGGTGTTTCATTTTATCAACTTTGTATTAATGTAGTAGGATTTTTAAAGGAGTTTTAACATTTGTTTGAGCCTGTATGCTAATGCTAAATAAATCGTTAATATTTTACAGACTTGGTGTGTTTCTGTGTGTGTGTGTGTGTGTGTGTGTGTGTGTGTGTGTGTGTGTGTGTATCAGGGTCAGGGTTCTTTCTGTGTGAAAGAACTTTAGGGAAAAAAAAGTCATGTCCCTCCCAAGGACAAATGTACTGGCAGCAACAGTATTGGTGTTGAATATACAAGCAATAGTAAACCTCCAGTTTGACAATCATTGACTTGCTTACTTTTACAGTCAGTAGATTCCCGGAAGCATTTCGACTTTAATTTTCAACTTTGTGATATATTTGGTTGTTAAAGAGGCAGTCTGACCCAGAGAGAAGATCTTGGGTTCAGATCCTACCTCCAATACTTGCTAGCTATCTGCCTGCTCATGAATAAATCACTTAATGTTTTTGAGTCCCAGATTCTTATTATATAAAAGTGGCCATAGTCATGTTTGGAGTACAGCTCTCAAAGGATGCGTTGTTGGGAGGCTTAAATGAGATGCTGGCTTTTATGTAAAGATCTTTGCAAATCTCTATGTGAATGTCAATTATTACTTTTAAAGAGTCAGAATGGTCCAGCTTCTCAGAAAGAAGTTGGTGGATGTGGTGTTAATATCCTGTTTCAAAAGTACAGGTGCCTGGATTGGGGGCAGATAGAGCCCATCTTCAGGATGATGTAATGGAAAAAGGGGCTGAATATGGAACTAGAGGAGCTTCAGCAAGTTGATTTTACTTCTTTTGTCTTCACCTTCTTTAACTGTAAAATGAAGAGTTGGGGTTGGACAAGATGACCTTGAAGTACCTTCAAGTTTTAAATCGAGGAGCCTATGTATGATCTCAGACACTGCTGAACCCATACTGTGATTGATATCAAATAAATAACTGTTTTCTGTGCCTGTCTCTCTGGACCCATGCAAATAACATCCATGTGGGCACTAGTAATATTTATCTCTTTGTTCTTGGCATCTGATGTCAGAAGCTGAATAGGAAGAAGACCTAATAATTAGTGCTTTAAAGTCTGCAAAACTTTAAAGTTTACAAATATTATCTTATTTGATCTCTCCATAATCATGGGTGGGTGATAGTATTATCGTTTTATTATAGGTGAGGAAACTGAAATAGAGGTTAAATGACTTGCCCAAGATCCCACAGCTAGTAAATGTTTGAGGCAAGATTTGAAGGTTCAGGTTTTCCTGAATATTTATCACCTACTATTAGAGTGTTTCCCACTAAGCTTAAATGTGAAATTAGAATTAATTTGGAAATTAATAACTCTAGAAATTAGAAACCTTAGAAATGAGTAACTTTAATAATACCTTTTATATATTTATATATATGATATATATAAAATATACCTTATTATAGTGCTTTCTACACAGTATTCTCATAAAAGAGTGCAAATATCTCATCCTCTTTAAAAAGCAACCCATATTTGTTAATGCCCTTTTTGTTTTTACATTAGTTATTTTGTTTTTATACCAGTATATTATCTTTCTTTGCCCCAAACGAGCCCTCCCACATAACAAGAACATTTGAGCAAAAACACAGATTCTATTCCGATGCCAAATATACTGTCTTCTTCCCTAGCAGCTCTTGCCTGTTGCTAAGAGGAAGGCATTTAAAGGTAAAGAGGAATTTAGAGGCTATCTAGTCTCACCCCTTTATTTTATAAGTGAGGGAAGCTGAGCCTAGCCCACCCTCAGATGCCCTCCATCCCAGTATAATATTGTTTATTAACAGCAGCATGTGATGTATTGATAAAGGACAGATCAGTCACTTGTGCATCTGTGTAGAAAAGACTCCTTAGATGGTTTTCTGACTGTAATTTGGGTGCTCTTTACCGGATACTCCTCCAGCCCTGACCCCCATCCCATCAATTTACGTCTTAAAATTGGAAATCTCCATCTAATCCTTTTGAGCTCTCTCTTCTGAAAAGCCAAGGGCTTTTCATTTAATGACAGCTTCTACGAGCTCTCCTGACGTTTGGGATAGTTCATAAAGGTCACAATAATAAACACTTCTTTGGGTTCCTGTGTTTGGCAAAAAGTCCCAAAACATCAGAATGTAAATCCTTTCAGTCTCCGGTTTGGATCTTCACCATGAGTACTTTGGGATGTAATTTTGGAAATCTTCCATCTCATGAGAGTCATCATTTGGATCCCGGGCACTGCAGCCTGGGGAGGATCAGGAATGTGTGACCTGTTTCTCTGAATGTGGAACTAGCTGAGTGCTGTTTTTACCTTGGGTGATTTTGTTATGTTTCTTCTAATTGCTGGCTTAACCAGTTTCTAGCTTCCTGCCTAAAAGTATGAGCCCTGGGACTGAGTGAATGAAGTTTTGGGAGTCTTCTTTTTTCTGACTTTTGGGCAACAATGCCCTCAATATCCATTCAGGACTCCTGTAGATGCAGCCTGCCACCATTTACGCTGGTCCTGTTTCCCTGTTAACCTCAGCTGCTGGGATTGAGCATACACAGACTTAATTATTCCTTCTTGGCCTAGTGAGAGATTTCCTTCCAATAATTGCCATCACTAGCCCTTTCCCCTCTTAAAGGTGGAGTTTGTTTGGAGAAACCTCCCTTTTTACTTAGTGTAAGGGACTCCCTCCAAACCAGGCAGTGCCTGAAGCTGGCTCCCTGCTGAAACTTAATTTATACCTTTGCCCAAAGTGTGCAGGGAAGCCACAGTGCTTGAAGGCCTATTCTTGGATGGCCCAGAATTAGAAGGCTAGAGCTACTTTCAGGAAGAAAAGCTACTTGGATTAGAGAAAGACTTGTTGAAGAAAGTTATGTTGCATTGATGCAATTGAAGCTGCCTGCATAGCTTTGGAGCAGGAATCCTTCACCAAAGGTCCATTGATAGTTCTTCCCCCCTGCCCCTCCCCCCAATTCTGTGGCTAGATATTCAGGGGGTTTATGATCTTGGATGAGGGAAAAAAGACAAATCTTTATTTTCACTCATCTCGAAGTGAAATTTAACTTTTCCTTTGATTTTGAATTTTTAACAGCATTCTTTTAAGAAGGAGTCCATCATCTTCACCAGAATTGCCAAAGGGGTCCATGATAGAAATGGCAAAGAACTCCTGGTCTAGAATTAGAAGGGAGTTCAGAGGTTATCTAGTCCAATACCCCCTTATTTTATAGAGAGGAAACTAAAGCCTGGACAAATAACTTAACCTATTGTCACCTTTGGCTAACTCCTGCATATCACAGTGTCCTCAGAGTTCTTAGCTCCTAAACATTCCTGGGCCTCTATGATATTGCTTTGAGAGCATATGTTATCGCAAGGAAATCTGACATAAATTTAGTTTTATGCAAGAGAATGCAGTGTTGGGTAACAGGTCCCTGCTATATTAAACAATGTAGCCCCATAAAAATGACTTCATAAAACTGAGAGGGCAGGGCAGGGAGAACAAAACCTGTATTCCAAAGAAAAATGCCCACATTTTCTTTTTCTTTTCTTTCTATTTTTTTTTTTACTAATTACATGTAATAAATTTCCACATAAGTTTTCCAAAGTTATAGGTTCCAAATTGTCTCCTTTCCCTCCACCCTCCCAGAGCTGGCAAGCAATTCGATCTGGGTTATACATGTATCATCACATTTTTCAGTAGCTGCTTATGTTCAGAGAAATTCTGGGTTCCAAGTTCTAGAGTAGAATTGAAAGTTTTTTGGTGCCAGCAGAGATTCCACCCAGGGTTTGGCTCAGTGAACTGCCTGCCTATGTGTGACTAGATTGAACAATCCTTGAGAGTTTGACACCTGAATTCTTCAGAAGATCTGATATATTAAATGTGAGTCCTCTTTCTAGGCCCCCTCACACCTTATGACATGATTGTTCTCCTGATGTTGCTTTGCTTCAAAAGAACACATCAACCCAAGCCAAAATAAAATTTCATCCCAGCTGGCCAGTCTTCTTGTGGTGACCCTTTTTGAATTTCACAAGACTGGTCTTTGGATAGAAGAAACACAGCCTAAAGACATGGGAGGCTTTCCCTGGCCTAGAAAATCTGTTTCAGCTTGGTAGGAGCCAGCAGCCGTTTTGCCCTCCTGGCATAGCCTTAGAGGATCCAGGGTTATCACCATGCCATCATAAAGTCATCAAAGGAAGACTTTAGCAGAGAACTGATTACCTTAAATATATACTTTTAAAATATATATATTTAGAGTATATAATATGCACAAATATAATTTTTAAAACCTAGATTTTTTTTCCTTGTACTTTTATGTTATCCTTTAAGATTCAGATTAAGAATTCACTGTTAGTCTTAGGTTTTCATTCTGGAAGAAAAATTTAGGAGTCTTTGAGCCCCTTTCCTTCATTTTTTAAATATTTGATATCAAATAGAGAAACTGAGGTCTACAGAGATGAAGTCACATTGCTTTTGAGGGTGTAGAACCAGCATTCAAAGCTAGCAAATCCATGAAGTCCCCTCCTCAGTGGAACACATTCTTTTGTTTATTCTCCTTTTCATTGAGCATTGAGGTCTTAAAATCCTTTGGCCCTACTTTATATAATACTTTTCTGCTGATGTCTCCAGGCTTGCCTCCCAACTAGTAGGTAAACTTTACCTTGAAGGCAGGGATTGTCATTTTTAAAAATCTTTGTATTCCTTTGCTCAGGGACTTATATCTGCATATCTGTTTAATAAGATGTTTATTGAATTGACACCAAATCCTTTCTCTATTTATTACTTAGATTTTTATTACCCACTCCATAAATATTAGGATTGTCAACATTGAAAGATCACTCTTAAATGAAGGTAATAATTTGACAGTTTAAAATTTATTATTCTTTTTTTTTTCTTAAACCATTGCAAGTTTCTCCTAGTCCCTGGCTTCCTTTCAAGGTACTTTTACTTTGCACATGATTATTCCCAAAGACATCCCAAAGACATTGCCAATGGTCTTCCATCCAGCCCTTTTTTTTAATTGAAAATTTTTATTTAATTAATTAATTTTGAATAGTTTTCCATGGTTACATGATTCATGTTCTTTCCCTCCCCTCCTCCCCCATAATCAACACGCAATTCCACTGCATCCAGCCTTTTATTTTTTTCTTAAAACTCTTACCTTCCATCTTGGAATCAATACTGTGTATTGGTTCCAAGGCAGAAAAGTGGTAAGGGCTAGGCAATGGGGGTTAAGTGACTTGCCCAGGGTCACACAGCTGAGAAGTATCTGAGGCCAGATTTGAACCTAGGACCTCCCATCTCTAGGCCTGGCTCTCAATCCACTGAGCTACCCAGCTGCTTAAATTTGTCATTCTGTAATAGTCTGTGACAGATTTTATGTTGATTTAAGAAACATTCTTGTAGACATCATTGCAGAAAAGAATGCAGAATCTTTTTTATCTTTAATGTCTTAAAATATAATCATAAACATGTTTTTATCCTTTATAGAGGGTAGTGTTAGGCAATAAATATACAAAGGAAGAAAATGCTATCTCTGCCCTAGAGGAATCACAGGTGATGTTCAACCAAAACGCTATACTGACTTCCCCCAATTTGTTATTGCTCTCAGGAGATAATCTGCCTAATACTGACAAACACAAGTCTGTAGAATCATAGAATTTAGAATCAGAAGGGCACTTATATTAAGTTCAACTGCCTCATTTTATGGATAAGGAAATGAGAAGAAGTAGGTAGTACCTTTTAAGTGCTATCTCAAAAATTCTCAAACTTATTAAAATATGATAATACTAGGATTACAGATTTAGTGCAGGAAGGGGATCTTGGCTATCTAGTCTGACCCCTTTGTTTTAGAGATGAGGAAACTGAGCCCAAATTGAGACTCCAAATTCAGCACTCTTCCTACAATACCAGGTTGCTTCTACCTATACATATCACCTTCCAATGGGAATATTGTGGACCGATTTCAAGAAGAATTGGGGTTATTAAAAATTTAGCCCAGTTCTTTTTTATCTTAGAACATTTTATAATGACTTTGCCACCTAAGATTGAGCATACATTTATTTATACATAGTGACTTTTGGTTTTTGTTTTGTATTCCATTTGGGGGGAGGTTTGGGGCATGGTGGTGGTAATTGGGATCCCCCCCCCCCACAATTACAATGTTTAAAGAGCATTGCTCTTGGGAGCTGAGAGATCTGGGTTCAAATACCTGTTTGATCTCCTGAAATGCTTGCTGAATTCCCTTCTCTGGAAGCCTTAACTTCCTTATCTGTAAAAAGTGGATATAATGATCCAGTGCCTGCCTCTCAAAGGAAATGAGGAAAGTCCTCTGAACTGCAGGGAGGCATGAGAGGAGATTGCAAAGCTGCATATTTACATGGCCTTATACAGACTGAAGTGATTCATAAGTAAAATTGGAACTAATGTAACAAAACATCCATAACACCAAGATTCCTTCCACAATTTCCTCTTTTGATTTAGGGCCTTGGAACAGAGCCAGACTTACATGTGTCAAAGCCTTTAAATACTTGAGATTGGAAGCAATAGTAGAGGTCATATTGTCCAGTTTTATCTTTTTATAAATGAGAAAGTTGGGGCCTTGAAAAGAGATGTGACTTGACGCTCTTAGTTGACAGAGCACTAGATCAGAGTTGGGAGGACCTGAGTTCAAATGTGGCCTCAGGCATCATCTGTGTGACCCTAGGCAAGTAGTTTAAACTCTGTTTGCCTCAGTTTCCTTATTTGTAAAATGGGAATCATAGCACCTACCTCTCAGGGTTGTAATGAAGATCAAAGAAGATAAATAATTGTAATAGAATTACTTAACACAGTGTCTGGCACATAGATGCTTTATAAATGTTAAGTGGTTGTCGTAGTATTAGGAGCAGCAGCAATCAGTAGAGTACCTGAGTTTAAATAAAGCTCAGAGACCATTTAGTCTAACCAGTAAGTTAATCTTAGTCAATGGACTTATTCTTTAAAGTCAAAAGAAACAGACAAGCAAATGAGAGATTTTGTTTTATGATCAAACTTTGCCTCAAACCCAATTAATTTGGAACCTTTACTTAAACTATATTTTTGGCTATATTGTGCTTTTAGGGTCTTTTAAAAAAGGAAGAAAATTTAATTTAATAAACATTTGCTAAAACCTCAAGATGAAAATAAATATACTCCATGAAGCCATGAGCTGGTTTACCCTTTCACTAGGAAAGCAAAATCCCTCCTGTTTTAGGAATGCAACCAAAAGACCAAGACAGTATAGACCCTGCCCTCAGCTTACATTCTATTCTAGGTTATAAAACATATACTCAAGTAATCAAATATGACATGTGTAATCAAAACAGATACAGTGAGCACTCAACTGAGAGTGAAGGGTTAGGACTGAGACTCTTCAAGGGAATCCAAGTGGCTAGTTTAAGAATTAACTTAATCAGTTATGGAAAGGATTCATTTTTTATTATGAATCTCTTTGGCAACCCTTAAAATGCATAAACTAAAATACTTCAGACTACAAAGGAAACCAATACAATTATCAGAATATTCTACAAGCTTATGGATCCCCTGGACTAGCTCAGTCAGTTAAGGAGCATTTAGTAAGTACCTAGTGTGTAACACAAAGAGAAAACCAACATTCTCTGGCAGAAGATGACCTGGACACATATGTGTAAATAAATACATACAAAGTAAGTAAGCACAGCATCATTTCTAAGAATAGATACTAATAGCTAAATGGGTCAGGAAAAGCCTTCATGTAGATACAGAGATGGCCTGGGAGCCAAAAACTTGGAAGGAAGCTGGAGATTTGTTAGAGACTTGGAATTGAGGAGGGAATGAATGATAAAGAATTTATTAAGTGCTTCATATGTGCCTGGCACTAAGCTAAGCAGCTGAGAATACAAATACAATTGAGCAAGCTAGACCTTGGCCTCAAGGACTTTGCATTCTAATTGGGGAAGGCTACACTCAAAAGGGAGTTAGAAAGGAGGTGGGGGGAGTATTCTAGGGTGGCAGGAAGGATTAGAAATATCATTTTGTGTGCATAGGGAACAGTTTGACTGCATTGTAGAGTTTGTGAAGGGGAGTCTAGGAATAAATTTAGCAAAGTAGTTTGGAGGTCAGACTGTGGAAGTTTCAATGCCAAACAGGTTCTTTGAGGGCCTTCCAGCTTCCAAAGAGATCCTGGAATTCTAGATCCAGAGTTACACAATTATGTGTTGGATGTAGACCTAACTAGAACCAATTAACCTTCAGATCTCCTGCTTCCCCCACCATCTCTGTCTGTCTGCCTCTATCTCTCTGTCTATCTGTCTGTCTGTCTGTCTTTCTTTTTTTCTTTAACTCCCACTACAACAATCCTTTTTTATACAGTACTTGGTTGGGAGTATCTAGATTACATTTTTTACAAAAAACAAACAACTGTGAACTTTTCACTCTGACAGTGACCCCCCCTCAAAATACAACATGTCAACACTTGATATTATTTTGCATGTCTGTGTCTAGCTAGATTACAAACACCTTGAGGTCAGGAACTAGGCCAGCTCATCTTTGTATTGCAGTCAGACCACTGACAATACAGTTGGATAAATATTTGTCATGTGAGTGACCTGAAGGTTGGCTGGAAATTATGATGGCAGTATTTTGACTGCAGTGGCTTATCTCTTAGTCCTATGTATAGAGGCTGCCCATGTGTCCCCATGCAGAGAATAGGCACATTTCCAAGAGAATAGAGGACCACATTCTGCTTGATGGATTGGATCGACAGATTGGAAGTAACTCCCCAGAATGATGGCTTTGTTAGATATTTGTTCTCAAAGCACCCTACCTGACCCTCTTCCTTGGTGGATTGTGGTCACATTAAGCTGTCACTCAGAGTATTTTTGAGAAAGGAGGGGAAGAAGAAGCTATGTGCAAGTCTCTCTATTTCCAGACAGGCCTGAAGATTATATTTCAGTGCATTAAAAAAAATCAGTTGACTTTGATGTACCAATTAGAAACCAAACCTTCATAAGATAATGAGGATTGGCTTTTTAAGTCGGAAAAGAAAATCCTCTACAGAATGAAAATCTCTTTTCATAAAAGTAGAGTAGATGAGAAGCAGGATCTTTTGAACCAAGGGAGAACCCCCCCCCCCCCCCAAATACCATGAAATTTATGCAAAATTGCATGTGGGAAATAGTTCAGTCTGTTTGGGTCACAGGGAAATTTTACCTTTTAGACACTGACTTTGGATTAGAAACCATATTTTAGACCTTTGTTCTAAAACTGCCCCATTTCTTTCTCTGAGCATTTAGGGTGCTGCCTGACAGTGGGGGCCATCTTGACATGCCCTTGGCTTCCAGTCTAGAAGTGTGAAGCTTTTCCATTATTTTGGAAGACCCTCCTTGTTATTTTCACTTTGGGGGCTGCTAACTTTGTTGTCGAGGCAAGTGTCGAAAGCCTGTTGATGCTGCCTCCAGTCCCCAGGCCCTTCCCTCTCCCCTCCTACATCCTTCTAGCCTCCACTTCTAGGCTGCAAGAGAAAGACCCCCCCTCCCTCTTTGTTAGTGACGATAATATTTAAGCTCTAAAATTTTAACAGTATTTCAGTGGTAAATAATGGAAATTGTGTATTCTGCTTAATGGGTTTCAGAAAATCCCTGGCTACTTTTTTCCCCCCTTTAAATACAAGAAAACAGGCGTGTAATGCCCCATTGAGAAAAGCCTGTGGGGGTGCTTTGTACAGGTCTTAATTAAGGGCTTTGAAAGCCCAAACAAAAGGCAAAAGGAAAATGCTACAGCGTTATTGTTATTCCAGCCCATTGGCTCTGCAGAGCTGGCCCAGCCATTGGTGCCCCTCTGTCCATTTTGAAACTGAATGACACTTTTGTTCCTGGTTAACAGAGGTGAAAGAAACCAATTATGGAGCTGTCTCTCTCCATGGAGCAGCTGCAGTTGGGTTTAACTGCAGGCAAATATGGCCTTTTCTACCCCAAGGATGTTGGGAGGACCGTTTATTTTTGTCCAAGCTATATGTGGAAAACCAAAATCTGCCTGGCCACAGTTAGGAATGTGGGCTGAGACTTATTGGGGAAAGAAGGGGCTTTAATAGCCTGCCTGGCCGCTCCACATTGGTGCCTAGTGTTTGAGACCATTTGTACGTGTTCTGAAAAGGTTTTCATCAGTCATTTAACAAGCATTTATTGATAAGCACATACTATTTCCCAGGCACTCTGGGAATATGAACGAGACAGGCCCTGCTCTTAAGAAGCTTACAGTCTAGCTAGTGGAGGCACGTAGGTGCATTATATATGAGGATACACAGAAAAGACACAAGGTGATTGTTTGGGGGTCTGGGAGAAGCAGAAGGACCAGGAAAGGGTAGAAAGTGGGTTTGGGGCCTAGAAACTTTGTCTTCTAGTGTAACTATTGAAGATGATGTATTCTAAAGGGCAGACTCGAAGATTAGGTACTTTAAAAGGCAGAGGTGAAGAGAGAGTGCATTCTCGGAATGGAGATGTCAAGAGATAGTGTTGTATGTGAGGAGCAGTTTACGTGAAGGAAAAGAATGTGTAGTAAAGGTAGAAAGGTTAAGTTGGGAAAGGCTTTATATACTCAACAGAGGCATTTCTATTTGATCCTAACAGCAAGAGAGGAACCACTGGATTTATTGAGCCCGAGAGGGACATGGGTAGACCGTAGGAATATTACTTTGGCAACTTTGTGGGGGATGAATTGGAGTGGAGTGAGTGAGACTTGAAGCAGGGAAGTGCATACCATATACATATTTGTTATCTGTTCATCATTTTCCCTCTGACAGCTTTAAAAGGCCCCCTCTTTAACCTTTTCAGAATTGCTGGAATGATCTTGACAATGCCAGTTGCCATTTACATAGTGCTTTACTGCTTACAAAGCACACTGGAATTTATTCTTGGGACTCCGAGTGGTTGAGTGTGGTGGTTCCCAAACTTTTCTGGTATGTGAGACCCCCCTCCCCCTCTCAGACCACCTACCCACTTGTTTTCACTTGCCACTGCAAAGGAAGGGGGGTGTAGAATGCCACAACTGAATGAATGGGCCAATGTCCCCGAGTCTGAACTGTGACCTAGCTGCCCTGAGTGTTTAGTGAGTGGATGGTTGGGAAGGATGCAGTCTGCTTTCACCTGGGCAGCCCTGGAGAGAGTTGTTTCATCCCACTCTTGGCTCCTTGTTCCCTGTCACTTCCTCCAAACAGCAAGGAAATGAGGCAAAAACAGGGCTGTTCCAGGGAACTTGTGAGAATCAATTATAATAACTGACATTTATTTTTGTTGTTGGAGCCTGCCATTCATCACTTGAGAAACCTGCCCGTGAAGAAGGGGAGATCAGCTGCTGCTCAGAAATCTAGAGTCTTAGTGAGTTGCCTGGAGGTACCAAGAACTTAAATTTGACTTTCCCAGAGTCAAATTGCCTGTGTATGGTTAGAGGTAGTACTTGAACCCAGGTCTTAAAGACTCGGAGGACAACTTTAATCATTAGAACCAAGTTGCCTCTCCAAAGCTGAGGCAGTAGTCCAAAGATTACAAAGCATTTTGGCCATATTATATTTAAAAACATATTATATTATATTCCTTTAGTGCCAGCCTCTGTCACAAATCTCCTGGTGTTAGGTACTGCAAGTGTTATACCCACTTTACAGATAAGGTGAATGAAACTCATAGAGGCTGACTTAGTCAAGGTTAATGAACTCAAATACTATAAGTGTATACTAACAACAGGTACGATTTCTAGGATCAGTCCTCTCACATTTCATCCTACCTTCCTCCTCATTTTTACAATTCCTAATACAAATGAAATATAACAGGTAGCCAGGAATTAAAACTTCTCATAGTGAGAATTACTAAATAGTTTATCAGAAATTCACCTGAGGAATCTGGGCTCTGCTATTAAAGGTACATGTCTAATTTTTGCCAAGAGAGATGACTAAGTTACCTACATACAACACAGAGAAATTTCTTGGCGGTTTAGAGAAATAATGGAAAATCCAAACTCCCTTTAAAGATGCTAACAGCTTTGCCATGAAGCTGTGTACATTGACTTTATTGTTTCTCCCTTCTCTGTCTTCTCTAAAACATTCTCTTTTCACCGGAACAAGTTTTACTATGCTCCAGTGTGCAGATAATGCTTTTGTTCCACATTTTCAGTGGGATTGAAAGATTGCAAAAGCAACAAATCATAGGGTCTCATAACCTTTTTTTTTCACTCACCTCCTTCTTTAGAGAGGAGGAAATGTGTTCTTCTCTCCCTTCTTCCCCCTTTCTTGGAGAGGTGGGTGACTGGATGAAGAATGTTGTGTATGCTCTAAGTTATAGTCATTTTGTTAGTTGATTTTCTTGAGTTTTCATGGTTATTAAAGAAAGCTAACTGGCTAGATTAGGGGGAGGTATGAGTGTGTACGTGTATATACATGTATGTGTATTTCTATGTCTATTTCTATTGTGAAAACCAGAGAATTTAGTGGCACTGATGGAACTTATTTGGAAATGACTAAAAAAAAAATCTAAATCATGATCAAATGAACTCATTTATGTGAGGGAAAAAAGATTATTTACTGGGACAGATGTTAAAATTTTAATGGTATATTGGTATCTAAAGATGAAACTTAAAGGTATAGGAAAACCTAATTTCTATTATAATCTCTAATTAACTATGTAGCCTTAACTTCTTTGGGTCTCAGTTGTATTCATCTTTAAAATAATTGTATATAGTACTTTAAAGTTTGCAAAATTCATGGCAAATATGAACTCATTTTATTCTCAAAGTAAGTGTGGCAGATTGAGACTGTTATTACTTCTGTTTTACAGATGAAGAAACTGAGGCAAACAAGTTAATTCATTTGCCCAGGGTCACACAGCTAACCACATTTGAACTCTAGTCTTGCTGATTTCCAAGCCCAGCCTTCTCTCTACTGCACCATCTTGCTGCCTCTGTATTTGGTTGAAAGATATGGTTGACATTTTTCCAGACCCTTGGATTTGGAGTCAGAAAACTTGAATTCAGATCCCTGCTTTTTTCCTTTTAAATGTTGATCTTGGACAAACCATTAAAGGAAAATGAGGTCCAGAGATGTTTGCTAAAAGAGCTTTTGTTTATATGGTACTTTTAGATTTGCATACTGTGAGGTGTCTGTCAAGTAGGTAGAAAGATGAGTGAAAGGTTTTTTTTCTGTTCTACATTTATGGTCTTTCCATTTCTCTTGAAAACTTTTATGGCACTAAAGTTATCTCTTCTGATTTTAAGAATTGCTTTATGAAAATTAAAAAAAAATTTTACCTGATTTAGTTGATGGTGGGGTACAAAAATTTATTGTTAAGCCGTTTATTGAGGCTAATTGAGTCAACATAAAACTATTGAGAAAGGGATGGAGAATGTTGCTAAATAGCCTTTACATCAAGATGTAAGTCGTAGAAGAGGAAAAAGACATTGAAAATTTTCCCATCAATTCCTGTCATTCATCAGGCCTTTTTCCTATGAGGTATTTGATGACTGATGGTTCCCCCCATGTCTCAAGACCTTTTTCTCCAATCACCTTAACAGGTGCATGTTAAAGAGACTGAAATGATGTGGGATTATTCCTATCCAGTTTCACATAATGAGTGGAGGGAGATTTCAGAAATGAATTGGAGGAGAAAAAGGCATTTGGCTTCAGCATACAGGTGTGTTGGATTCACCCCTACTTTAAGAATTAAACAGGTGAAAGTAATTTAAAAAGGCCAATTGGAAAGTGGTTACTCACATTAAAAAGAATTCATTCCTGCTCATTTAAGAGTGAGTACCCTAGTGAATTCAGAAGTGATGGTTTGTTAATTACTTGATTAAAAAAAGAGAGAGAGTCAGGAAACTGCAAGTATTGGGAGCAACTTGCAACTGAAGGCCTGAAATAAAAATAGTTATAGGATTACTCGTTTAGATCTGGAAGGGACCTTAGAGGTCATCTGGTTTAACCTCTGCATTTTGCAGATGAAGTAACTTGGACACAGAGATTGCCCAAGGCTACATAGGCCTTAAGTCACATTCTTTGCAGTGAGAATGGAAAACATGATTCTGTTTAAAATTTTTTTATTCATCTTTTTTCTTAATTTGTTTGTTACATTAAAGTTCCCAGGTATATCCCTTCCTGCTTTGCCTCCTCACTCTAGAAAAGGCATCATTTGACAGAACAAAAAATATATATTTATTAAATAATAATAAATTAAAAATAAAATACAATTAAAAAATTAAAATCATGGCATTCATGTTTCTCTTTAGCAGTACTTTCTCTGGAGCTGGGCATTAATTTATTTTTCACATAATTCTGTTGAGGCAAGGATAAACAGACACTGTGCAAAGAATAAACTCTTTATTTCTTTCTATCAGATGAGATTATATTTGTAAAGTGTTTAGCTCAGAGTCTGGCCCATTGTAGGTGCTTATTCCTCATCCTTCCCTATATTGGCCATGTTTGTGCAAGCTTTTTGTTGCCTCTGTGTCCCCAGTGTCTTGCCCAGTATCTTGCCCAGAGTAGGTGCTTAATACACATTTGTTCAATTGTGTTCACATTTTATTCTTTAAAGTTCATAATTCCTTTTGTAGAATCCCAGAGCATAAGAACCAGGATGTGGCTTAGAGAATGCCTAGTGTAGCCCTTTTATTTCCCTTCCTTCCTTCCTTCCTTCCTTCCTTCCTTCCTTCCTTCCTTCCTTCCTTCCTTCCTTCCTTCCTTCCTTCCTTCCTTCCTTCCTTCCTTCCTTCCTTCCTTCCTTCCTTCCTTCCTTCCTTCCTTCCTTCCTTCCTTCCTTCCTTCCTTCCTTCCTTCCTTCCTTCCTTCCTTTTTAAGGGTAAGTGATGTGTCTAGGGTCACACAGTTAGTAAGTCCAGATCTGAACTCAGAAAGATGAATTTTCTGACTCCAGACCCTGAGCTCTAAAGGGACAGTTTTTGCCTCTTTGTATAGTCCCAGCACTTAGCATAGTGCCTGAAATATAATAGACACTTAATGTTTATTGACTGATTGAGGTTACCTTGGAATACTTTCAAATGGTACGCACTGACACCTCTGTTTCATCATTTTAAAAAGGATTGCCAGAGCTGATGGGTTCTGCTTTTTAAAACTGTTTAGAGGGAGTATTGAAACCTAGTGCTTGTCTGTAAAAATAACCACCTTATCCTAAATTTAACTCAGCTTGTTTTTAAGACATTTTTGAAGAAGTACTGTGTAAAAACACACATTTTATGTGTGTGTATTTGTGTGTGGACTTGCACATGTGCACACACATAATCACTGCCAGGAGATCCTTTGTAATTTATTTAGCAGTCTGCCTTTGGTTTACCCACCATGCATGGATAATTATGATTCCTCTTGAAAATAGGAATTTGTTACTTTTTTAAAATTGCCAAAAAAAATAGGCTCCTTGGATATTTTTAAGAAAATGATTACCAAGATACCGAAAGAGTTTTAAAATAAAAAATGACTGTGTATATTTGGACTGACTGACATGTTTACATTGGGTGTTCTGGCAGAGCTGCATAAGTGGCTGTTGGCAGTATGGGGCTGGGTTTTTCTGTTTTTCCCTCCCACCCCTAAATCTCAGGCTGATCCTGACTGCTAATCTCATGTTGCCTTCTAAATATTGGGTGGGGTCAAACAGAGGACTGAAATAAAATGTACGAAAATGATTGAGATGAAAAGTAGTCAGTTAACCCAGCCACACAAACTTGGGAACTGGTTTTTCTATGGAATGAAAAGTATGGCTTATATAGAGCAAAATGATGGGTGCTCCCATCATCTAAAATTTGGGATCTTAAAATACATTGAATTTGGGGATTTGGGTCTCATTTATTTGTATGGACACCTTTGACCATGGTAAAGAGGTACTAGGGTAAATCAGCATTTTACCAAATGAGGTACTTGAATTTTCGTTGTTGCAATCTTAGTGATTAAAAAAATAAACAACAAAAAACCCTTACCCTCTGTCTTGTAAGGGTGAGGCAGTTGGGGTTAAGGAACTTGTCCAGGGCCACATAGCTAGGAAGTATTCAGGTCCTCCTGGCTGACACTCTTTGCTGTGCTACCTACTTGCCCCCAAATCTTAATGGCTTTCAAGAACATGTTTCTTACTACCATTCGCCTTTCTTAGGATCATAGATTTAGGGTAAGTGGAGGTCATCTAGTCCAACCCCACCATTCTTTAGATGAGGAAACTGAATCCCAGTCTTATGCTGAAGGTCATATAACTAGCACATGGAGCAGTAACTGCTCTGAGGTTCAGCTTTCCAATTCCCACTTGCATTAACAAGTCTAACCAAAGAGGGCTAGATTATTCCTTCTCTCGAGAGTTATAACAAAGACTTTGTGGAGAGTGGACTCAGACAGGAAGGTCCTGTGGCCAAACGGTGAACTCACCACTCTAGATTATTCCAAGTACTTTCCTGCCTTTGTGGAGTCCTCAAGAAGCTCTGTTTCAGTATAGCTCTCTCTGCTGGGCTCTAAGGATCAATCTTCTGTCTTATCCTATCAACCAAAATCTATTGAGTACCTGTTATGTGCCAGGCACTGAGTAGATAGGCTGGTTTCAGAGTTAGGAAGACCTGTGTTCAAACTGGACACAAACTGGCTATGTGGCCGGCCCAGAGTTACATTATGTAAAGTTTATTTGCTTGATGAAATTTGGGGGTGGGGGTTGGACTATTTTATTAGAATAGGAAACTTGTAGGGAGGAAATTCTCACTGTCAAAGCACATTGGCTTCTGCAACACATTTCGCTCATCTGTAACATGAGAGAACTGGATTAGATGTTTGAGTTTGACCTTTTCTATGATCCGTGAGAAGTTGTGACTTGTCCAAGGTAATGTGGCTTGTAATTGACAAATCTGGGACTGGAACTTTGGTCTTCTGATTCCAAATTCATAGGCTTGATGTAAGTAAACATTCCCAAAGATTAAAGTAATCCCAAAGTGGAGTGGGCTGCCTTAGGAGGCAGGCAGTGGGTAGAAGTCTTCAAGTCAGGTATGTTGTAGAGGTGATGGATATTCATTCAGGTTCAGGTGGAAATGGATGATCTTGGCATTTCCTTCCAGCTCTGAGATGTTGTGATTCTGTGAAGTTGGTTAGTCAGGTGCAAGAATTTCCCAATTACCCATCTTTCTCCTATACCACAATCTTGATTTGCCATCACCTGGTGTATCAAGTACCACCTCCTTGGTCTAACATTCACAGCTCTCTCCAATCTTTCTTTCTTGTTTTATTTCCCACCAATCCCTGACTGTGTAGCCAGATTATCACACCCTGTGCCTCTCATCTCATTCCATCCCCCATGTTGAGAATGGACTCCTGCCCTCTTGTTGCCCCCACTTTTCTGCTTCCCTTCTATCAATCCACCTGTTGAAATCCTTCTAGGAGCTCAGGTGCCACTTCTTACCTGAAGTGACATTCTAGATGCAATGACTTGCTACCTTCTCACATTTCTCCTATGTCTCTCATTTTTTAATTTATCATATTCAAGAATCACAATGATAAAAGCTTATTAAGGTTTACAAATCCCATGGTAGGTCTGTGAGGTAAGTACTACTGGTATTAGCCCTATTTTATATATGAGAAATCTGGGGTGGAGAGGTTATATGACTTATCCTTGGTCATTCAGACATCGAGTATTATAGGTTTCAAAGGAGGATATTTCTGATGCCCAAGTCCAGAACTGCCCCTGATTTTGTCCTAGTCATCTGCTTACATGTCTCATGCACATAAGCACAGTAGTATTAATGGAAAGGATGTTGAATTTAGAGTCAGAGGACCTAGCTCTTTCACTTACTACTTGAGATAACTCAAATGACTTGAGGAAAATTACTTTCCCTCATTGGACCTTAGTTTCCTTATCTGTAAAAACAAAGATTTTGGACTAGATGGTTCTCCAAGGTCCTAACTAAGGCCTTTGAGTTTTCTACAAGATTGTAATTTCCTCTGAGTTTTCAATTAGTTCATTTCTTCATCTCCCCACAACACCTTGCAAACAGTAGACATTCCATAAATGTCTGATTATTTGGATTATTTTTATTCTTAGATTCTGAGTTGAATGCTTCCTGGCCTGGAACTCCTTTCCTAGTTTTTTTTTTCTTCCTTGTCCCTATCCCAGTCTTCCTTGTCCTTCCTTCTATTGGTCCCTCTGGACCTCTGATCTTTCATTATTGAACTGCCCTTCTTATTAGACCTGGGCCAATGCCTTAGTAATTATTTTGTATTTAGTTTTCAATGTACACATTGTTTCCCTCAGGTTGAATATAAATTACTTGAGGGAAAGAATGATTTCATTTTGTCTTTGTACTCCCTGTGCACTTAGCACAATGACTGGCATAGAGTAGGTACTTAATGTCTGTTGAAATGGGGGTGGAAAGTAGGCCATGTATGTAGGAATATTTTTGCACCAACTGTGTATTTTGATAGTAGGTTCAAACAAGAAAAGTTAAATTACAATCATTATTTTTGTGTAAGAAGACAGGGAACTATAGAGCATATTTTAGAAAGCTTTCTATATCAAAAGTTAATACCATCCTCCAAGTCACACCAGGCAATTTTTCTTTCTTGTCATAAGTCCAAACACAGGGTAAGTAGCATTGCTGAAAACTTTTCTGGCCCCTTCTGGATATGTTATATGCTGTTTTTAAGGACAGACTATCTTGTTACACCTTGTCCCCCTTTCCCATCCTCTAACACCCATTGGACAGAATAATATTACATGTAGACTGTACTTTGTAAATGTGGTTTCTTCCAATGAATGAATGAATGAATGAATGGACTGGACCTGGAGCTATCTGGAAAATGCCACTCTCTGAAATGATTCTTTTCTCTAGGCTTCTATATAGCTGGGGTTTATTATATCCATTTTGACTCCAGCCTACCTGTGTGTCATAGCTTAATTGCTTGCATGTTATGGCCCATGCTCATTTAAAGTAATAGGCTTTCCATATAATCATGATATTGTTCTCCTTAGATCTCAGTGATGCTTTGACTAACAGTTGACTACTAATGATGCATTAGAGTTAATTGCTGAAGAGGAGCTAGGAAAACATGTTAGGTTAAAAAACAAAAAATGTGACATTGAATTGAATCTAGTTGAAAAAGAACTGACAGAGTTGTTGGTATTAAGCAGCTTACACACAATGCCCTGCATCATCTCAGTAGCTGACAGTGTACCGTTTCTGCTCTTCTTCAACCACTCATGTAGAGGGGATTCTTCTCTCTTTCCCCACCCGTCTTTCAGTGCAACTGTCCAAGGCAGAGAGCACTAACCTGGGTGGTGGTTTATTAAGCATTTATTAAACACTTAATATGTACCAGGCACTACGCTAAGTGCTAGAGTTATAAAGATAAGAAAAAACAGTCCCTGTGCTCAAGTTGGTCACTTACTGATGAAAAACAATTTGCAAATGACCATGCTCATACAAGCTAGAGAGTATTTACATATCTATATGTCTCTTGCTCTACAGTAAATGGGAGGTAGTCCCAGAAGAATTGCATTAGCAATAGGAAGACCAGAAAAGGTTTGTAAAAGGCAGAAGTTAAGCTGAGCCTTAAAGGAAGAAGCTAGGAGGCAGAAGGGAGGAGTGAGAGAATTCTAGGACTGGAGATGCAGTTTCATTCACAATCACAGGTAGGCCATTGTAAGCTGCATTGGTTCCTGGAGGGGAGTAAAATGTGTGAAGACTAGAAAGGTAGGAAGGGATTTGAAAAGCCACAAGCTTTTATATTTGACATCCTTTAGGTAACATGGAACTACTGGAATTGTTTATTTGCTATCTTCCATTATTAATAATAGTAGTAGTGGTAGTAGTAGTTGTCATCATCAAGAGAACTGATTGTTAAATTTTCGGTGGTGGCATTCATATCTTGGAAATTAGCAAACTACAAGTCAGGACTTAATTTGCTGTTTTGTTGATTGTCTCAACTTATGAAAATATTGGAGAAAATGTTAATTGTCCAGATTAAACTTAAAATTATGCCCTGGGCACATTTATTTCTTGTAGAGTCAATTGTTAAACATTTACCAGTATATAGAGAGATTATTACCTCTCCAAAGTTACCCAAGTAGCAGGTGGTAGAACAATTTAGTGAGAATGAATTATATATTGCCTGAAGGGAGTAACTTCTGTCCATTTCTTGTAACTGCCTTCTTACTGCATTTCTTAACAAATCTTCCTGGCCTCACTACCATAATTGCCTATGTGACCTATGTTGTTTTTTTTTTCAAAGTGACTAAAGAAAACTGTTTTTGGAACTTTTATTTAATAAATTACACACACACACACACCCTACATATGTATTTGTTGGAGATAATTGGGGATATTTTGTGTTTCACAAAATTAAATTGGGGGAAACTACTTTGAATTAGGTTTAATTTTACTGTAACTATAATATTTGTCTGATTAAATGGCATGTACAATGACTTACTTGGCTTGGGAGAAGCAGTAGTGAGATGGGATACTTTCAGAAAAGAATATACTATTGTGAATTTTAGAGTAGAACTCTAAGTTTAGAGTGATCTCAAATCCCTGTGTAACAGTTTTGATTTATTACTTGCAAGATGCAGGGTCATTTAAAAATTCTTCGAAAGGTTATTGCATATTTGGGGGTTTATTTCATGGGGGTATTTCAAAATAAGTTGTTTGTCAGAACATTCATGCCACATGGCCCTCGTAGGACTGAGTGCTTGCTAAAGCCTTTATAGGTGACTTTTTTAAATCCCAGGAAGTACATTTCCCAGAAAGGCCTTACTTGCTGCTGTCAAGCCTGGTGGGGGGGAGGGGGTATATGTTGCCTCATTGTTTATAATTTTCTTCTTTCTGCACCAATGAAAAGGTGCCAGGGCTTTTATATCTTATAAATCAAAGTTCCCTTTGCCCATGCTGATTTATTGAATGTGTAAATAATACTTTACCCTGATATGCATTTTGGACTTTTGGCACTGGAGGAGATTGACTGGCGTTAAAGGAAGTTTGTTGCTAGGCTGCCTTGTTTTTAGGTTGTTTTTTTTTAACTTTTAAAGTAGTATACTTCTTGAAAAAAAGTATTGGTTTTGGAGGGGGTATTTATAGAAGAGAAATTGTGCCCCTTTGAGTCACACATGTCATGATCTTATCACAAACGGATCTGGAAAAATTTAGGGCTCACTCAGCAGTCTCAGAGCCCAGGAGGCGGTTATGGCCAGTGGGTGCAATGAATAGAATCTGTGATGACCGTCATTTCAGTTTTCTCTGTCCGCCAACAAACTTCAGCAGCTTCCATCTGTCTACAGACACTCAATCTTTTTTTTTCTTTCTTATTTTTTTAAACCGTATCAATTCCAAGACAAAAGTAGGAAGTGCTTGGCAATTGAGGTTAAGTGACTTGTCCAGGGTCACATAGCTAGGAAGTATCTGAGGCCTGATTTGAATCCAGGTCCTCCAGATTCTGAGCTGGCAGTCTATCTGCTATCCTTCCTGGCTGCCCCACGATATTCAGTTTTGAAGCCCAAGTGATTGCCAGAGGAGAAAAAGGATGAGGAGAAAAAAGACACAAAAATTTTATGGAGCTCAGTTTCCTGACCTTGTTTTTCTACTTGGGCCACGATTTGGGCTTCTAAAGAAATTAGCACTGAGAACTGATCAAAAAGTGACATGAGGGTTATCATCTTCACTTTACAGAGGAGAAAGCTCAGAAAAAGCTGAAATCCTTCAACAAATATTTATCAAAGTACCTGGCACTATGCCAAGTGCTGGAGATAGAAAAGCAGAAACACTGGCTCTCCCCTCAAGGAGCTTACATTCTAATGGAGGCAACAACATGCCAAAGCTCTGTACATCTAAGATTTGATAGCATCAATTGGAGATAATCTCAAGGAAAGGTGCTAGATGCTGGGGGAGCAGGCAGAGAGAAGACAAAGCAAGACCTTTTGCAGGAGGTAGGATTTGAAGTGAGTCAGGAAGGAAGCCGGGGAACTTTAGATGGGCAGTGAGGAGGGAAACCATCTAGATGTGCAGTGGGGATCAACCAGTTCAGAAGCACAGCTAAGAAAAATACCTTCTAGTTGTCTATTGTGTGCATGAAAGGGAGTAAAGTGTAAGTAGTGAATGTAGGAAGGGGACAGGTAAGGAAGTGCTTTCCAGACCATCTTCTGTTTCATCCTGCATGTAATAGAAAGCTGCTGGAGATTATTGAGTAGATGGGAGGGGATGGATGACATGGACTGGCCTGCACTTTTGGAAGAAGACTTTGGTAACTGAGCATAGTCTGGATTGAAGTAGGAACAGATAACATGCTATTACCTGCCCAGTCATTTCTTTGCCACAAAGCTAAGAAGTAAGAGCTAATCATTTTTGTCTTTGTGTCCCCAGTGCTTGGCATATGCTAGCTCTTTAATGCTTTTTGACTGAATGCAAATGATATCTCCTCTATTTGTTTATAAGCTCCTTAAATTCAGAGTTTTAAGGGAAAGAGTTCTAGAATTTAGAGTCAGAGGACCTGAGTTCAAATCTTAACTCTGTTGTTTTGGGGACCTTGGATATAGTCTTTCACTTCTGGGTTTCAGATTCGCAATCTCAAAATGAGAGGATTGGATGGTTTCCAAAGTACCTTTTCCTTCTCTCCCATGACCCCCTTTATTTAAATAACTGTTACTGGAAGGGCCTTACCTTATCAAGGAACTTTGTAAAATAAATTCCCATTTTTAATACAAGGGTAAAACATGCATTAAATTAGACAATCTTCAGTTTTCATTCATTTCTAGAAGACATTGAATTTTATAAAAAATATGCAAAAAGTTGCCAATTTGCAAAGGTGGCATTCCTGGTTTTTTTCTTCCATTTTTTAACCCCATTCTGTTAGCTTTCTGGCAAAGGACACACCCTAGGCTAGCTTGCTTCATCCAGTGCAGAGACAATTACGATGTAAAATACTACCTTTGGAAATGAAGTAATGCGTCTTTCTTAATTGGTAAACTCTTGTAATTTTGAAGGTGGTATGTTTAGTCTCTGTGTAGCCATACACTTGTTAAGTCTGGTAAATGTGCCTACACTCACAAGAAAAATGCCAACCTCAATATGGAATTTCTCAAGTACATATACTATGGGTTGGGAGCTGGAATGCTAACTTCTCTGTTGTTTCATAAGATCTTATTGCTCTATTTCAGGCTTTCAATCTATGAAAAGTATGGATTCTGGTCTTCAGTTTAATTTCATCTGGCCTACATGAATCCATGAATTTGAACTCTGGAAGTGACCTCCCCTGTATATCTATATTGATATTGATATAAATAGACAAAACTGTTATTTTATTTATGAAAGGAACTTATTAGATGAGATAATTTCCTCTACTAATGCAGGGCACTACCTTCTCTGTAACTTGGTCCTAAAAAGTTGCCTTTATTATTGGGAAGTTAAGTGACCAGGCAATGTAAGAGGCTGAATTTGAACCCAGTTCTTTGTTGTTCTGGAGATGAGCCTTTTCTCCACTAGCCCATAACCATCTATCCATATGTGTGTATGGCAAGAAAGGGTTCCTAAGGTAACTTTAAATGGTTCAACTAAATAGATAAATGAAGAGACAACCAAGACATGGTGGGGGTTGGGTTTAAAGTTGCAGAAATGCAATCTGACTTTAAAACTCATTAATAGCAATACCCTCAAAGGCTATGAGATAGGAATGTCCCTTCTTGGAAGTGAATGCCCTTTTTTCTTTATAAAATGAGGTATAATTTTCTCTACTTTCTAGAACAGAAAATTTGTTTGTTTTTACCTCCTCTCTTTGGAAATGAGGGAAAAAAGATTTTAAGAAAGCTTGTGCTCCAGTATCAAACACAAAAATGAAATTCTTTTACCCTATGATAACCTTTCAGGTACTTGAAGATAGGTGTCATGCCTTCTTCCTGCTCCTCTCCCTACCCTCCTTTTTCCTCACCAAATCCCGAATAAATCCTTCTAAAGCTTTGTCTGGATCAATGATGGCAAACTGATGGCACAAAGAGCGCTCTGTGGGCACTTGGCCACCCTCCCCTCCTCCCCTGCCAGAGTCCTTTCCTAGAAAGGCAGAGGAACTAGGGTGGAGCTGCTCCCCTCCCCCTCTCCACCATGCCTGATGACATTTTTTCATATCCCCTGTCCTGCCCAGCAGCCCAATGGGAGCACACTCAGGGTAAGGTGGGTGGCTCACAGGTGGCAGAGTTGGAGGGGAGCAGAGCACTCAGGCCACACCCCTCCCCATCTATACAGTAACTGAGGACATTCCTCACTTCACCCACTCCTCTGTCCACCAGTCCAATGGTAGTACTTTCTCCCTCCCCTGTGTAGGGTAAGGGGGGAGTGTAGCGTGTACCTGGTACTTGGTTGGGGGAGGGGCACAGCACACAATCACAGGGGGAGGAGGGGATGGGTATAGCACTCATTCTGGGGGGTGGGGACTAGCACTCTGTCTCTAAAAGGTTTGCCATCACTGATCTAGATAGTCTCCATTTTATTCAAGATGGCCAGAATCAAGCTGAATACTCCAAATGAAGCAGAGCACATTAAAATGGGAATAGCATTCTTAAATACTCAAACTCTACTTCACTTGTTGCATTCTAATTCATATTAGTTTTTGGATGAGTTGGGATGGTACCATATCCCACTGATAACTCATTTTGAACTAACACTCCACTGTATCTTCCAGGTTCTTATTAGAACATCTACCCCTTTAGCCTTGCTTCCATCTTGTACTGAGGAAATAGATTGTGTGTGTGTGTGTGTGTGTGTGTGTGTGTGTGTATCTCTATATGTATTTATACACACACACACACATATATGATGTATATCATGTTACCCCCACCCCCCAAAAGAGCAAAATTATTACATTAGCTTGAACTTTGCCTCTCAAGACTTCAGGGATTGTTGAAATTGTATTTTTATAGCAATAGTTATATTAAGTTGGGTGTACTTGATCTAAGGATTTTCTTTGTTCTTCAACAGCCCCTTAAGGTAGAATTTATAGGGTAAGGTTTCAGAGAGCCATTTTTTAGTTCTAGTTTATTTAGCATTTTAAAAAAATCTAAAATTACTTAGGGACTTATTTCTCATTTTTCTGGGGTTTGTTTTTACTTCAGAAAAACAGGGTTGGGGTAAGATTAGGAACAACTGTGTCTACTTGAAATATAAAGTAATGATAACCAAGGAATATTGCCAGCTAACATGAAAACAATTATCTAGTTAAACTAATCCAGAATTGGACATTAGGGGCATGGTTTTTTGATTGTGTGTTCTTCCAATTAAAATCTTTAGGTGTCACACACAACATTACATGGGGAAAAATAGTTTTAAATGATAAGAATAGTTTTATAGTTTTGATGTGGATTAAGAATTGTTGATAAGTCTCATAGACTGTAATGTCTTAGTTATTTGAGTCTCAGAGCAGTTACATGGCTTGTCCTTAGTAACATAGGTAAGTAGATGTTTCAGAGGCAAGAGGACCCCTTTTTATTCCAGACCCAACACTCATGCCACATTGCCTTTGGATAAGATACATTTGGACCATATACTATATTAAATCAGTGTTTCTCAAACTTACTGGTCTCAGGACCTCTTTACAGTCTTAAAAATTAGTGAGATTCCTTCATAGAACTTTTATTTACATGGGTATTATCTACCTGTGTTTACCATACTGGAAATTAAAATGTTTTAGTAAAATTATGAGAATTTTTTTTTTGGCCTCTCGTATACCTTGAGACAGTCTCTGACTAAAAGAACAACCTCCTCCCTAATTGGTGACTGGGATTATCCTTATAAAAGCACACTGAAAGTTCAATAGGTATCACTGAGAAGCTTGAAACATGGGTTTCAAATTGAACTAGTAATAGAACATTTCCTGTCTTTCCCCATCCTTGCTAAGTACTGTATCTGAAAGGAAAGGTTCTCACTGAAAAGGTTGGTCCCATTCCCCATAGGAAGAATCTGGTGGTTCATCGAGTCACTTGCCAGAAGACAGGGAATAAAGCACAACAAAACAACAGGTTTAAAATCCCAGTTGAAATTTTGATGGAAGTCTGGTTGAACGTGAGAAGACAGACTTGAGAAGCAGTAGCCCATAACTGAATTGTAAGCAGTTGTCCATTTGGTATTCTAGATTTTAGACAGGAAGGAATCTTCAGAGTCCTCTAGCAGATCCCAAAGTGTTGTCCTTGGGAGTCCCTGAGACTCTTTCATGAGGTCCACAAGATCAAAATGATTTACATAAAAATACTGACATTTAAATTTCAAATATGGCAAATACTGCTAGTTATAATGCACATAAAAGTTATTTGGCATCAACAGTAATTTTTAAAAGTTTAAAAAGGTCCTAAGACCAAAAAGTTTGATAACTACTTCTCTAGGCTTACCATTCATTTTATAGATGATGATTGAAATCCCATGGGAGAGGAATTAAATTTCCTATTCAGAAGTGGAATTAGAGGCATAAGTGTTTGTCCCACATCACAGTGGTATAAGTCAGTCAGTAAGCATTTACCAAACTTCTTTCATGTTACAAGTAGAGTCTTGGGTGTTGGGGCTACAAAGTCAAAACCAAAAATGAAATGGTCCTGTTCTCAAGAGGCTCATGATCTATCAGCAATAAACTTGGGATTTGAACCCAGGTCTACCAGAACCCACTTTCATTTCTGTTATAGTCAGTAAGCATTTATTAAGCACCTAAATTCCAGGCACTGGGCCAAGGTTTGATTCATGTCTTTCTCCCAGGCTGAATTTTCTTGGCAGCCATATTGTGGATATCAGTCCGTTGACAACTGGCCTGAAATTGTTCATTCCATTTGGCCCTGGAGAAAGGCTTGAAGATAGTAACAACTCTTGATTCTTATCAATGCATGTTTGCTTCAAATCCAGAGAGTTTCCTATATTAGGTCCTGATTCTCATATTCAGTTTCCTGGACCTCTAGTGCCTGTAGAATTCAATGACTTTTTTTAAACTTGCCAAATGAGATATTAAAGATGTGTAGCAATATTATTTTATCTAAAACCATTGGGAGGGGGACTTTATTCAAGTGCAGATAACATTGCCTAAATTATTGTATAGTTATAAATTGAATAATTCCATGGCAGAGGGCCCAGGCCTAGGAAGGGATTGAATGGAACCCATGGTATTACAGGCTATTATCTATTGGCAAACAGGTTAAGCTTGCTTAGGGAGCATTTTACAGGGATTTTTAAAAGGTGCTTTGTTGAAACATGATGTTCTTCTTTACTCTGTAGACATTTTAGCTTTTATGAAGTTTATTTTTTAAAGGCAAACTAGAGAAGAGTTTTTATCCATTAGCAGTTTCAATTAAACCATAGCAATCTTTCCAATTTGCATTTTTCATTTCATTACTGTGGGTATTTTATTTGGTAGTGGCTTTGTTTATCTCTTGAATGGAGTTTGCTTTGGGCTTTCTGATTTCCCTAATTTGCCAAACTGTATTGAGAACAATTTGGAGGCACTGTGGAGTGGACACTGAGCACAGTAGGATAAGTAGAGCATCCTACAGGACTGACGCAATTGTCTGTAGACAGAGAAACTGAAACCCATAATTGGTCCAGGCCTATGCTGTCATGTGTGAGGAACTCCTTTTCTTAGTATGGAAATCCCTCCACTCATTCAGGCCTCTGCAACTTAGCTTCCTAGCTGCTTGGGATAAGTAACTTGTCCATACCTTCCTTCTTGATTATCTGCAGTTTATCTTGTTTATGCAGAATTATTTGCATGTTGTTTTTGGAAGTTTTGCCATACTTTGTATTCCCACCACTTAGCATAGTGCCTGGCACATAGTAGGTGTTTAGTAAATGCCTGTTGACTGACCTCAGCCAGTGTATTACAGAGACAAAAATTGGATCCAGGTCTTCCTGACTCTGAGGTCGCCTTCTATCCACTATGCCAAACTGTCCATTTAAAGATAACGCTTTTTTTTTTTTAATTTTAAACATTATTTGGTCATTTCCAAACATTATTCACTGGAAACAAAGATCATTTTCTTTTCCTCCCCGCCCCCCTCCCACCGCCTTTCCCTCTCTCATAGCCGATGCATGACTCCACTGGAAAAGATAACGCTTTTTAAAAAAATAATTTGAATTTCATGGTAGCATATGTCCTAAGAGCTCATTCTACTGTTGCTAATGTCCATCTCTTTGTCATTACCTTGATAGAAATTTATCATAGCTATTGCTTTTCCTTTAATTCTGAATCACTTTCTTTAAAAAATAATAACCCCTGAAGAGAATTGTATTTAACTTAGTGATGACATGGCACTGAAAAAAATCTGATCCTCTTATGTGATCTTGGATAAATCTGCATAACCTTTTTTGCCTCAGGTTCCCCATCTTTGAAATGAGATGATTGGACTGGATGATATATATATATATATATATATATATATATATATATGTATATATATATATAAAGTCCTTTTCCATTCTAAAATTTCTTTTCTTTCCAAAGAGTGCAGGTTTTTTTTTTTTTGAAAGCTTAGAAAATATAAAAGTCATTTATCTTTGGGCCTCTGTTCAAAATGGGTGGTTAAACTAAATGGACCTACAAGATCTCTACCAGCCTCAACATTCTATGGTGTCAAGATATTAACAAAGAAAGTGACCAGAGATCATAGATGGACTACCAGTATCTGGTTTCATTCCAAGTTTTCCTTTAGTGTAAGAATTAGATAGCTATGAAAGAAAGGAGTAGTGTGCTTGAAGGGTCTGGCTTGTAGCTAGACTTTTTTTTCTTCAGACTCAGACATCTTAAAAGTTCAATAAAAATCAGTGCCAACCTTCCTGAGTGGTATATAAAGATCCTAGGTCATATATCATAAATGTAGAAATGGAAGAGTCCTTAGCAGCCATTGAGGCCAGCTCTCTCAGATGAGGAAATGGGGTTCTAGGGAAACTAAATGATTTATCCAAGGAGTGACATAATTGGTATTCTAACTCAAGTTCTTGCCAGCATTGATCTGGCTTGGGAACTAATTGTTTCATCATAATCGCACAGTATATTGTAATGGAAAGAACACTGGATTTGAAGTTAATTGGATTTGAAGCCTTTTATAGCTTACCTGTTTTATATATATACAGATCATTTTAATAATATATAAAATATATGTGACTATCATTCACTATGCATACATATATAGTCCTAAGCATAAATATTCAGTTATAAATAAGAATAGGAGCTATTGGATTAATTATATTCTTTGACTTAAAAATAGTATCATAGGATCATATACTCAGAGCTAGAAGAAAACTTTGAGGCTTTCTAGTCTAGCTTCATTTTACAGATGAGAAACCCAGGAAAGTAAAATAAATATCTTGACTGAAGTCACACAAGTAGTAGAAGTATCTGTATAACTTTTTGAATCCCAGGCCATTTTGTAATGTATGTGATTTACAAATCTGACTTTTATAATAACAGATTGAAGGAGATGGGGAAAGCGTTTGTATGGCACCCACTATGTTCCAGGTACTGTGCGAAGCACATATTGCACATAATCTCATTTGAATCCTCCCAAACTGTATGATTGTTTTCTGTTAATGTATTGATAGCTTTTTGTTGTTGTTATTGGAGGTTTTGTTTTTCTAATTGAAATTCTTCTGCCAATAGCCAGGTCTAAAATCTACCCTTTGGCACTTGGTAGAGTTCTTATCTACAAGTATTATTTATTTGGTCTTATTGTTTCAGACACATACCCACTCATTCTTTCCTTTATTACTGCATGTTTCTAACATGTCTATAAAGATAAAATCTTGTGCTTTTCCTCCCCCCCCTTTTTTTTTGACTTATTTTCCAATGTTGACTAGCAAAAGTTTGAAAATCTTGATGGGAAAAAGGGGTAGCTTTCTTTCTGTCTTGTGTGTATGAATCTTATTCTTGCTCTTGCTCCCTTATGACTTTCAAGAAAAAAGAAAAGCAAAGCAAAGAAACAAACAAAACAAAACAAAGAAGAAAAATAACACAACAACTGCAGCATTCTTGCTGTTGTCATTGTGTAGATGCTTTGGGAAGATGAGATGATTACTATATTATAAGGAAATATCACCTCAGCATTTTAAATTTTTATTTTTATTTATTTTAGTAACAAATATCCACATGAGTTTCCCAAAGTTATATAATCCAAATTGTTTCCTTTTCTTCTCTACCCTCTCCCAGGGCTGGCAAGCAGTCTGGGTTATATATGTATTATCATGTAAAACACGTTTCCATATTATTCATTTTTGTAAGTGAACAATCTTAAAACACCCAAACCCCAAAACATATACCCAAAAAAACAAGTGACAAATCATATGCTTCATCTGCATTCTTATTCCAACAGTTCTTTCTCTTGAGGTAGATAGCATTCTTTGTCATAAGTCCCACTGTATTACTATTAGTAGCAGTCTATCACATTTGATCATTCCATGATATTGCAGTTACTGTGTATAATGATCTCCTTGTTCTGCTTATTTCACTCTGTAACAGTTCATGTAGGTCTTTCCAGCTCTTTCTGAAATCATTCTGTTCATCATTCCTTCTAGCACAATAGTATTCCATTACCTCAGTCTTTTTAACTGAATATTATTTCCTGATTTATGGCCATTTTCCTTCTTTACACCCCTCCCCTAAATTGCCCTCACTACATTTTGGTTTTTGGATAAAGAATATCACTCATGGTATTTAGAGCTAATTGGAAAACAACCTAAGATGAGATAAGCTTTTGTCTTTGTTTCAAAGGGAAAAGTGAAAGTGTTAATGGCATTTTAACAGATTTTAGAGAGGATAAAGCCTCCCTCTTCAGACAGCTTGGTGAGGAGTTGAGTGGTTGGCTACATGGTATACTAATTGACAATTGTATCAACTCTCCTCTCTCAACTTGCATGGTGTCATTTTCTTATTTATCTTCTGCCAGGGTTCCAAGATAATCAAGGAGTATGATCTGATACTTCCTCATGAATTGGAAGAAATGCATAGTTCTGAGTCAGTACCTCAGTTTAGAAATAAATCAGAGAAACATTTTTCCCCTTAAGCTTTCACTCATCTCTTGGTATCAAATCCTGTCCTCATAGTGTTTGACAAACATCAATGTTACTGCAACAAAATTTAGTAACACAACATAAGAAAAAGACCTTTAAGAATTTTAACTATAACCAGTTGTTATAAATTTCAGTCACTGATTTTTTATTTGCATTTTAAAATTTTGAACTCAAATACCAAATAAAATGAGCATAGTAGAATGGAAAAACTTTAGATCCCTTATGTGCAACTTGCTTTTCTCTTAAAAATACATACTAAATTCAATAAATAACTTTCTAAGCTGCCCTGCTTATCTGTGATTCCTTCAGGCTTTTCTGTTCTGTACTTAAAATTTTTTTTTAACATTTACTTTTTGACTTAGAACCAACAATAAGTTATGGTTCCAAGACAGAAGAGTCACAAGGGCTAGGCAACTAGAGGTAAGTGACTCGCTCAGGGTCACAGAACTAGGAAGTGTCTGAGGCCAAATTCAGACCTTCCCAACTCTGGACCTGACTATTCGCTGAGCCCCTTAGCTGTCCCTTCTTTTACTTAAAAAAAAAAATGCTTCAATAACTTGCTTTTCTTTTTGCTACTTTTGTTCTTAATCCCCTATTTTCTTCACCCACCCCAATTAGGAAAAAAGAAAAAAACCCAAAACCTTTCTAAGAAACACTCATAGTCAAGACAAATTAACATATTGTAGACATCCTAAAATTCATAAGTTTTATTATGCATCTTGAGTAATATCCCCTCTCTCAGGAGGTAGTAGTCTGCTTCCTGATAGGTCTCCTCAAAAAATGTGGTTGGTCATTGTATTGATTAGAATTCTTAGGCTTTCAAAGTTGTGTTTCTTTGCAGAAAATGTTCACCTGCCTCTGCTTACCCCAGTATGCATCAGTTAACACAAGTTTTTTCAGACTTAGTCATTTACTTCTAACTGTTGACAACTGTGGACTTCTCCACAGATATTGGAGAAACAACATCCAGTTCTCTGAGGACAGCAATCAATGTTCTCAAGCATTCTTTGGATTATTTCTTCTTCACAGGCTATTTTATTCAGTCCTCCCAAAATATTTCTTTTGTCTTTCTCAAAGATGGTAGTCAACTCACTCAACCTTTCCAGAAAGAAGTTCTCACAGACATAATTTAAATCCCTCCAGATGACAAACTGTCTCTCCAAGATTGTTTTCCTCCCCTCTTAAAATATCAAATATCCAAAGTCTCTTATTCTTGATGTCTTTCTCATTCTTCTCATCTTATAATTGATGAGGTTTGTAGAGAAATGTCTTGGGACAAAATGCCATCTACTTATTGTTCCTTTTGTGTTCAGTGTTTTGTGAACTATTGCATATTTGGATTAAATGATTGTACATGGTATTTGGATAAAAGTGTTGGTATGCAAACTGAAACCATCCTTCTGAACAATCACAGTTACATATAGGATGATATGAATGATATATACTCCATCTCTTTCCCAGATGTTTTTTATTTCTTCTGCTAGGTCTCTATGCCTTGAGAACATTTCATCCCACATAATTTGGAGGTTATGAGTATTCATTGTGACAACATCTATTAAAAACATAGTTATTACATTTTTATGGGTAAATGTTGTTTCTGGGCCATTGTGATCAATGACTTTGTCTGTAATGATGCTTCAGATCCATTTCTTGAATTCTCAGGGATATTTTGAGGTTTATATTTATGATTTTATGATTTATTGTCACAGTTCATGAAGGATAGCAAGCTTCACATGTAAAATTCCAGTCATTTCATAGGGTCATATATTTAAAGAGAAGGGATCTTAGTAACCATTGAATCCAGTGACTTAATTTGAAGATGAAGAACTGTGAGGCCACAAGATGTTAAGATGGCAAATGTTTGAAGTAGGATTTGAGTCCACATCTTTTGAACTTCAGGTCCAACATTATCTCTGTTCTATCATGCTTGCCTCTAGGCTCTATTGTCTTTCTTTCTCTTTTTCTCTCTTTCTTTCTCTCTGTCTTTCTTTCCTATCTTTTTTCTCTTCTCTTTCTTTCTTTCTTTCTTTCTTTCTTTCTTTCTTTCTTTCTTTCTTTCTTTCTTTCTTTCCTTTTTCTTTCTTTCTTCTTTCTTTCTTTCTTTCTTTTCTTTCTTCTTTCTTTCTTTCTTTCTTTTCTTTCTTTCTCTTTTTTTCTTTCTTTCTTTCTTCCTTCCTTCCTTCCTTCCTTCCTTCCTTCCTTCCTTCCTTTCTTCTTCTTCTTTCTTTCTTTCTTTCTTTCTTTCTTCTTTCTTTCTTTCTTTCTTTCTTTCTTTCTTTCTTTCTTTCTTTCTTTCTTTCTTTCTTTCTTTCTTTCTTTCTTTCTTTCTTTCTTTCTTTCTTTCTTTCTTCCTTTCTTCCTTTCTTCCTTCCTTCCTTCCTTCCTTCCTTCCTTCCTTCCTTCCTTCCTTCCTTCCTTCCTTCCTTCCTTCCTTCCTTCCTTCCTTCCTTCCTTCCTTCCTTCCTTCCTTCCTTCCTTCCTTCCTTCCTTCCTTCCTTCCTTCCTTCCTTCCTTCCTTCCTTCCTTTCTTTCTTTCTTTCTTTCTTTCTTTCTTTCTTTCTTTCTTTCTTTCTTTCTTTCTTTCTGCAACAAAGTTATGTCACTTAGTTTGTCTGTATTATTTCTTTGTATGTGACCCATATCACTTCTAGATTAAATTAAGGATGAATGTTCTGAATTTCTAATATCAGCAAATGACCTGATCTTGTATCATTCTAATAACCATGTCATTTATATAAACTAGTCCCTATGGTAGCCATTTGTTGCCAATTTCTTGTTGACAAATATTCCTATATTGTTTGCATTCGTATGGAGGAGGAGAATGATAAGGATGGAGAAACAACATGATAGAATGGATCCAGAGTGATCTTAGAATCAGAATGACATCCAATGACACATATCTGTGACTTAGCAAGCCACTTAAAATCAGTGCTCCCACAATGCCATCTGAAATCATAAGCTGCTGTCTGGCAGTGATGGAAGGAGTTTCCACATCAGTAGCTCACTTCACCAAAAAAAAAACTCACAAATGAAGGAAATGATTGTTGTTATTTTCATTTTCATCATTATTCATTTGGAGTGTCAGGGAACTAGAGTGATATCTGTTCCATCTGTTGACCATTTGGCCCTTTCTGTTAAAGCAATTAATGAGTAACTTTTCAGTAATTTCATGAGTTTGTTGTCCTAGTACCCTTCCTAGGGGAAATTCTTTTTTGAGGAGGACAATCTTTTTGAATAATATAAATATTAAGTTAATTACAAATAATACATTCTAATGCTTAAGTTTTTAATGAAATCTGATATTCTTCTATAATAAAAGAAACATAGAATATAAATAAGCACCTCAGTAGTAACTAATTTCCTTAACCCTATTCTGTGAAAGACATAAACAGGAGACATCACTTGAGGTGGTTCCATTCAAGGGAAATATTTTAAAACTTCCATTTATGTACCTTGGGAATCAGGCACTAAATACACAAGAGATAATTTCCTAATCCATGGAGCAAATCCACAGTGCCAAAAGATCTGGTATAACTACTTATATCTTGTTAATAGTAATTTTTGCAAATTTTGGCCTTTATCGAAAGATATTTTCCCTTTAAATATAGATTCAGGACTTACTACATTATGAAGAAGTTAAAAAACAACCAAACATATTTCCTAGTACCAAACCCTTGGTCATGTGTGTAGAGTTGTTTTTTTTTTTTAATAAATGGGACATATAGAACATTTATTAAGCTATTTTTAAGGTCTAGGCATCATGATGAACAATTAGGATAAAAGTAAAAGCAAGCATGATAGTTACTGACTGACATCAAGAAGTTTATAATCAAATAGGAGAAGAGTAATAATAATAATGAACATTTATATAGCACTTACTATGTGCCAGGTACTGTGCTAACCTCCTTACAAGAATGCTAGGAGAAAAGAGATAATAAGGGAAAAGACTTGTACAAGAATATTCATAGCTGTGCTCTTTGTGATGGCAAAAAATTGGAAAATGAGATGTCTTTCGATTGGGGAATGGCTGAACAAATTGTGGTATATGTGGTATATGTTGGTGATGGAATACTATTGTGCTCAAAGGAATAATAAAGTGGAGGAATTGCATGTGAACTGGAACAATCTCCAGGAAGTGATGCAGAGCGAAAGGAGCAGAACCAGGAAAACATTGTACACAGAGACTGATACACTATGGTACAATCGAATGTAATGGACTTCTCCATTAGTGGCAATGCAACAATCCAGGACAATTCTGAGGGACTTATGAGAAAGAACACTATCCGCATCCAGAGAAAGAACTGTGGGAGCAGAAACACAGAAGAAAAACATGTACTTGATCACGTGGTTGGATGGGGATATGATTGGGGATGTAGACACTAAATGATCACCCCTGTGCAAATATCAACAACATGGAAATAGGTTTTGATCAAGGACACATGTAAAACCCAGTAGAATTGCGCGCCGGCTAAGGGAAGGTATGGGGGGAGGGAAGGGAAAGAATATGATTCTTGTAACGAAGGGAAAATGTTCTAAATTGACTAATAAAATTAAAAAAAAATGATAGGAGATAGGTGTGCTTTTATTATCATTTTCATTTTACAGATGAAGAAACAAAGGCAAAAAGGGTTAAATGACTTGTCTAGGGTCATACAACTAATAAGTAGCTGAGAATGAATTTGAACTTGTCATCCTGATTCCACACCATCTAGCTTCTATATATAAAAAAAAGATAGCACATGAAGGAGAATACTAGATTTGGAGTCAGGAAGACCTTGGTTTAAATCTGGCCACACTTACTTATTGGCTACATGACCTGGACAAGTCATTTAACTTCTCTGTGCCTCAGTTTCATTATCTGTAAAGGGTGGGGAGGATGATGATAATAGCACCTACCTCTCAGGGTTGTTTAAAGGACTAAATGATATAATATATATGTAAAATCTATATATGTTTTGCCAGCATTAAGGTACTACATAAATGCCAGCCATCATTCTTATTGTGATCATAGAATTCTTCCTTTTGGATTACTTTTTAGTAGATAATCACCGTTCTGCTACAGGGGCATGCTTCTATTCATGCCATGCTTCAATGCATTATTTGCTGTCAGTATGAACTGAGTGAAGCATGTTTATAAATGAAAAACTTGTTTTTTAAGTGTTGAGAGAGCTGCCAAAAATAATGTTAGGAACTAGTTATTAAAAAGATCATTCTTGAAAAGCCCTCCAGCATGTTAATTGTATGCGTGTGTGTGTGTGTGTGTGTGTGTACACACACGCATACAATTAACTACTCTAGTACTTTAGTATAGTTTTGGGGAAAGTCACCCAAGCTCTCTAGGCTCATTTTCTCATCTGTGAAATGAGGGAGTTGGACTAGATGACCTGTGGTCATTCTAAGTTTGCTTAAACAGTTGAGTTTTTCCTTAGTGCTCTAAAATGATGTCTCTTAGGAGTCTCTTTGTCATCGGATTTCTTTCCAAGAGAAGTGACATGCCTCTAAAGGAATTTATATGAGCTTGGGCGTCCTCGTTGCAGAAGTTATTTCCAGTTCTCCCTTTTTCTGTGGCAAATGCTGCCTGTGTCCTAGAGGCTGATTGATGGCAGGTTGGGGTGCCTGATGTCTCTCACTTAACTTGGTGGCTCTGATGGCCTCGTTTGCAAAGTGGTTCCTATTAAAGGGGAAGAGAGGGTGATTGGATAGAAAGTTAAAATTAAAGGTCTCTTGCAGAAGGTGGCATATGCTGTTCCCCTGACTCTAGTAGTATTTCATGAAGCCCAGGGTTTGTAATTGAGGACTTGACCCCTCTCCTCAATGTTAAAGGACTCTTTTTGGGGGAGAAAAAAACAACTTATGACTTTGATAACAGACCTCTGTGACAGGCTAGTTTATTCTTGGACCTAGTCATCATGTCAGTATGCCCAACTATTGTACTATCCTTCAGCCTTCCTGGAAAAAAAAAAAACAGAAACAAGATGGCCTTGAAAGTCCCTTCAAGCTCTTGATTTATGATCCAATGAGCTGTTTCCCTTACTTTCCAAGTCATGTTCTTAACAATTGGAAGCTGGGAGTGGGTAAAGGTGGAAAGGCACAGAACCAAATTTGATTCTGTGTAGAGGGAGTTTCATCCCCTCCCCCTCCTGGATTGCCTACCCAGTTCATTCCATTTTGCATGCCTGCGCTGTGTCCATGAACATGAATAAAAAAGGTATGTGTGTGACACTCCCCTCCCCTTGGTATTTCCCCAGCGTGGCAGGAGAGTTTGACTGAGAGCCATGTGAGAGATTCAATACACACGGTCACTTAGGTTAGAAAAATAGGCTTTAAACTTCTATTTGCTTTTCTTACTTCAAGTGATTTTTTAATAAACTTTATGGAAAATAAGAACTTGGAAATATCTGTTTTCTCTATTTCAAGTGATTATTAATACATCCTATGGAAATAAGTACCTGGAGTTTTTAATTTAAATCTTAACAATTCCACTTTAGTCCATCAGTGCCTCCTATGCGCTAAGTACTTGGAGATACAAAGAAAGGCAAAAAACAAACCAAAAAATCAGTCCATGCTTTAGAGAAGCTCAAAATTGAATGAAGGAGACAACATGCAAACTAACACATACAGTACACAGGTTTGAAAGGCTATGACTAGGAAATAATTAACAGAAGATGGGACTGGATTTAAGAGGGAAGGGAAAGATTTCCTGTAGAAGGTGGGAGTTTGATTAGGATCTGAAGCCCAAATAGCCAGGAGAGAGAGTTTGAGGCATGGGGAGAAAATGTCCACAGCCAGGAGATGGATATCTCATTGAGGCAACAGCCAAGAGGACAATGTTTCTAGTTTGAAGAGTACAAGGAGGTGGGGTGTGTGGGGTGTCCTGGGTAAGAAGATTGGGAAGGTTAGGAGAGGATAGATTATGATGGGATTTGGATCCTGGAGGTCAGAGAGAGCCACTGGGGATAAGGAGGATATATATATAAAACACGATGGGAAATCACTTTGGTGGCCTACTGGAGGATGGGCTGGAGTAGGGGAAATGGCAAACAGACCATCTAGCAGACTGTTACAGTAGTTAGGAAGGGAGGAGATGAGCCTTGTGCCAAGGGGATGGCAGGAACAGAGGGGAAATTCTAAAAGCAGGTAGTTGGGAGTGAGGAAAAGGTTAGTAAAGTGTTGCGTAGCTGTTTGAAACAGGGACTCTCAAGTTGTATCTTTGAGTGGGTTTGTCCCTTTCTGGTGTCTCTACAAAGGAGAACTTGAATTGGCCTGTGTGCTGGTTATATATGCACTCAAATTGGCCTGCATGCCAGTCATGTATGCACTTGTTACTCGCCTGTGTCTGTTCATTGGCTAAAACGAAATCTACTTTAAACTTTTACCTGGAGGACTTTTGTAGGTTTTATAGAACTAGAACATGTTTCTGCCTTTTTTTTTCTCTTTTGTCAGTGACTCCAGAAGCCACCCTTACCTGCAGGCCCATGATTTTATCAAGTCCTATTGCATTCATTGATTTTTCAAAAGCCCTTACCTTCTCTCTTAGAATTGATACAGATTCCAAGCAGAAGAGTGGTAAGGACTAGGCAGTTGGGGTTAAGTGACTTGCCTTGGATCACACAATTAGAATATGTGTCTGAGGTCAAATTTGAACCCAGAATCCCCCATCTCTAGGCCTGAGCCACCTAGCTGTCCCAGATTCATTGGTTTTTAGTTTTAATTTTTGTTAAACAGATGGGTGTATAGTGAGCCTGAGCTAAGATTTAGTTATGGTTAGTCTCATCAAGATTATATAGGCAGAGAGGGCAGCTGGGTAGCTTAGTGGATTGAGAACCAGGCCTAGAGATGGGAGGTCCTAGGTTCAAATCTGGCCTCAGCTACTTCCTAGCTGTGTGACCCTGGGCAAGTCACTTGACCCCCATTGCCTAGCCCTTACCACTCTTCTGCTTTGGAACTGATACTTGGTACCAATTCGAAGACAGAAGGTAAGGGTTAAAAAAAAAAGATAAAAGGAAGAAGCTCATCTTCAAAACCCCAAATTCGTACAACCCCAACCTAAGGTCTAGGCAGAAAAAGCCTTCTTAGAAGTTATCCAAACATGGCTTATTTACTTTAGTCATATAAAAGGTTCACCTTGTGGTGGGAGGGGGGAAGGGGAGGAAAAGAAAATGATCTTTGTTTCCAGTGAATAATGTTTGGAAATGACCAAATAAAATAATGTTTAAAATTTAAAAAAAAAAAAGGTTCACCTTGGTTTATATTTTCAGATAATCTGCTTCTGGAGTAGTGCAACAAATCGCATTCAGCTACCATTGGCATAGTGGTTAAAAAGTCAGGATAACCTGGCCTCAGATCTCATATGGCCACAAACAAGCCATTTGGTGATTTTTTGTTTGCTTATTTGTTTCTTTTTAGTTATTGTTTCCTGTTGCCTCCCAGAGTCCCTGGCCTATATGGGTGCTTAATAAATACTTGCTCACTTTATTTGATTGAGAGCATCCACTGAACAATGTTGACCCACATGAGCTGATACATATAAAACACATACTAATCTTTGGACCACTATATATCAGTGCTTGTTATTGTTTGTTATTGTTGTGATGGCTTGAACAATGCTCTATATATCATATTTCATTGGACGCTTACAAAACTCCTGTAAAAGAGTTGGTTCTCTCATTTTACATGGAAGAAAAGTAGCTTATCCATGGTCACACAGAGAGGCTACCTAATCCCACCATGCACAGAAGAGTCTTTCCACCATCTCAGACTTGACACGTGAGCATACAGCTAATAAATCTAGCATAAACTGTTTGAGGGCAGGAAATGTTTTTGGTTTTGTCTCATGGAACTCCTAGCATCTAACCCTAAGCCTAGGTAGATGTCTAATAAATACTTATTATTGAGCTGAAATTGAATGCGTTCCAAAACAAAGATGCCAGCCCACCCCCTCCGACTCCAAATCCAGTCTTCCACCACGCCAAAGCGGCCTCAGTTATCAATGCTCCTTGAAACTTCGTCACCTTAAAACATACTTGCATCCCTGTGAAATCAGCATAATTCTATAAACCTGATGTTATAGAGCTATCAGCTAACTTCTGTTTTTTTTTTCTTTTTCTCAGAGACATCAGTATGAATAATATCACTCAGTTACCAGAAGATGCATTTAAGAACTTTCCTTTTCTGGAAGAATTGTAAGTATCCCTCAAAGATGTCTTTTGCTTTTTGTGGGAAGCTTTCAGGACAGAGACTGACTAATACAAACAGATCAGGAGACAAGTAAATAGCTGAGTTTCAAGCCCAGTAAGAGGAGAAAATTCATGCCCTTCCAAGAGATGAAACCAACAGACCATGGATTTTAAGCCGTGTCACTGCCCAAGTTATTTTTGAAACCCTGGACTTGAAAAATGCTACTTATGTAGACCTTTTTTGCAATAATTATTTTAACCACGGATATAGCGATGCCCCAAGTTAATTACAGCGTTATCCAGAGATGATAAGGGAGCTGGGTAATTACCATTGTTTCCAAGGGGGTTACTGTACAGCTACACGCAGCCTCTAGAAGGGGTGTGTTTCACAATCTCCATGCCACAGACTTGGTTCCTTGTTTCTGGGGGGCAGCCATTGGCGGAAAAATGGAGTGTCATTTGTCCAGGGTGTCCTTTTGGTCATTGAAAGGGTATTTATTCTGCTGGCTAGGCCCAGAGCTCTGAGCATTCTGGTTCGGTGCAGGCCCTTGTGAGCGCCTTGGATCTAGACTGGATTTGCCACAGCTCTGAGTGGTGAAGTGGGCTAGGGAGTGCGTAGGGGAAGGGGGCAGATGGGGCTGGGAGAGAGTGGCAGGCGAAGAAGGGCAGTGGGTCAGGGCTGGTTACAGCATTCAAGAAGTGACTGTTGGAGCCAATGAAACGTGTGAGTCTGGTGTTTATTCTAAGTTTGGGAACGGATGGGATGCTGTGAAGGGAGAAACTCCAAGTACAAATATAGACTTCGTTCATAGACCTTTTCCATTCTGTTCCCTTTTTTCCCCTTTTACTATCTCTGCTGTTATCTTAAAAAATCAAAACCAAAAATCAAGAACAACCTAATGGCTGGAATAAAAAGCAATATTAAACCTCAGCTAAAGCTGATGCTTTGTACTCTTCCTCCTAAAAGTTAGGTTGAAAAAAACCCTAATTAAACCCAGTCTTAAACTTAAAAAAAAATGTCTAGGATAATTTGTGTTGTGCAATGTGAGGAGGAGGTAGGAAAGTGCCATTTTGCTGTTCAGGGCCTTTAGGAGGCTGGCCTTCGTGTTATAAAGTGTGTCCCTAAGAGCCCTCACCTCGCATGGAGGGACTTTTCATCCAAACTGAATGGAGATCTTTCTAGCTCAGCCCCACTTCCTGGAACAGACCGTCAGCTGTGGGGCTCCTAGGGGCCTGGGTCTGAGACTGTGTTACCAAATTCTGTTACCAAAACATAATGGAGTCGGGGCAATGAGATGACTCCGTGGATAGACAGCCAGGCCTGGAGATGGGAGGTCCTAGGTTTCTCCTCCAACACTCTGAACTGTTCAACCCGGGGCAAGTCACTTAATTCCAGTTGCCTAGCCCTTTCCACTCTTCTACCTAGAACCAAGTATTCTAAGATGAAAGATGAGGGTTAAAAAAAAAAAGCCTAAAGACTTAAGAGTTAAAACGATATTTACGCCAGTGTGGATTCTTCCTCATTCCCTCTCTGGCTGTCTCTTGTCTGCCTCTCTTTCACCAGAAAAATTTTATTCTCCCACAGTTAAAATACAATAGTTAAAAAAAAAAAGCTCCCCCCTTAAAAAAAAAAGACTTTCTCACATTTCACATGCAGCTTATAGACCCTAAACCACCCACCTTTTTGTGGACGGTTGGATTATCCTCTTTTTACAGAGGCAATTATGTGATAAAAACATAACTGAGGACGTGATCGAACATTGTATAACCAGGCTAAGCTGTGGGGTGTGTTACAGTGCCAAGGTATGAGATGAAGAAACTCTCACGGCCTTGGACTGGGCTGCCATGTAAGAATCACCTTCAATGGTGGATTTTGCTGCAGATTATACTCTGGGGGCATTAGGGAGTGAGGCAGTAGTTGGGGAGTCAGACCTGGTTAATCTCTGCTTTATTGAGTTCCACATCTTGGATTTCTTCAAAATCTCAAATTACCTCAGCCTAATTGGTTTTGCCAAGTGGACCTTTTTAAATTGGAACCAAATTGAATTTGCCTGGTAATCCAATGCAGGCAGGTCATGTTCTTTCTTTATTTTGCCCTTATTTACAGTTAGGAGGATGTCACAATCAGCCCACCTTTTTAAAAATCCTGATTAAAAAAAAAAGGGAGTCACTATGTATTTTTTTTTATTATTACTTAGAAATAAAGATTCTCAGAACATGTTATTTTATAAGATTTTTTTTCTGACCTGATTTTGCTGGTATAGATAAAAACTTTCAAGGTAAAGTGGCAGATTCTCCATAGTTTATAGTCCTAGAGAGTTGCCTGGGGTAAGCAAGAGGTTAAATGACTTATCTTGGGTCACACAGCCATCTGTCCAAGGAGGAAGTCGGTCCAAGGGTCTTTCTGACTCCAAGGCCAACTCTTTATTCACTGTTCCATGAAATAATAGGTTTTGTGTTTTGTAAATCTTATGGCATTCTATGATTGTGAGCTATTATTATTATCATTGTACACTTGGAGGTCCAGCCTCCCTTTCCAGAGGAAGATTGTGAAGCCCAGAGTCATTACAGGACTTTCCCAAAGCCACAAAGGTGTGGTAAAGAATTCAGGACTTTTGCCTGGCATTCAAGTTCTTCCCATTATTAGCCAGACAATGGAGAATATTTTTTTTTTATGTTTAGGTAAATATTAAAAAACAAAACAAAACATTTCTTGTGTCTTTTTCCTGAGATTACCCCCCAAAGGGCCTTTTCTTTTCCTGGAAATTTATACTTTATTTGATTATTCACTAATGATGTCTATGTGACCATTGCTATATTTATAAATGGCACAAATGTTCTCTATTCCCCTGGTAACCAGAAATCATCTGGAAGTCATTTGGAAGTGACTGTGAAGCTGAAATGGGCAGAGTAGGAATGGGGAAAACAAACCCTCTGAGAGTTTGGCTGCTGCAGCTGAATGGGTCCCCTCCCTCACTCCAAAGGAGAACAGGACTGAACTAGGGCCCTCAATCTGATATGCCAGCTGAACACGCTTGAAACGTGTGGTTAAGGTAATTTCCCAACCACACCTATGAAGTATTTATAGAGGATTTCCAGAGAACCTCAGAGCCAGGGTGTCTTGCTGGCATGTGTCTTGCTAGAAGAGAAACCCTGCTTCTGGACCTGTTTTCGGGACCCTAGTCTGGAATACTGATGCTGCCAGCTGATTCTGCCTTTACACATGTTCCTGGAGATGCCAACCACACTGATTGGTCTGATCCCGGGCCACGATGTGTAGGGAATACTAGAACCTTCATAGTCCTCCTCCCTGTAAAGACAAAAACAAAAACATCACTGTTCTTTTCTTTAACATCACTATCATTTCCCACTAATTACAGGAAACATTTATATATCTTAAGGTTTACAAAATGCTTTACAAATGTAAGTTAATCCCCAGTTGCCCAGTGACTCCTCCCACCCCCCACCCCCCAAAATGGAACTTGGCCTTGCAACCAAAAAGTAGTTGAGCAGCCCAGATGGACACATTGCCCATGTTTGAGGTCTGCTTTATTCAGCACCTGTGGTCCACCACCTCTGAGAAGAAGGAGGCATGTGTCACTCACTGGTTTAGATTTTGGTTTTTGCATTTTATTCATGCCTTTGGTTTGTTTGGTTTTTAAAAATCACATTTGCTTCCCTTTGTGAACTTAACCATTGTTTAGAAAGAGCCCTTCCATCCCCATAGTCGAACAGAGAGAATCATATGTGAGACTGAATCTCTAGCTTTTGTTCTTGAGAATCTCATGAATTCAGTAGGTAATATTAAAAGCCATTGGTTTGCTTGGGATTCTTTCTGACCTTCTGTTTGCTCATATATATTTTAAAAATGTGTTACTAACCCTCAGTTCTTTTTCTAGCGTATTTGTTTTTGACTATACTTTTCTGTCGTCTCCTGTCCCGTAAAGGCGCCTTGTGATAAAATGAGAGGCAGAAAACAGCCCACTTGATATTAGCAGTGTCTTTCAGCTCTGCATTCATCAGGATTTCACTACGTTTGTGACTTTGCTGGTTGTGATTCCAGCACCTCCATGTCTTAACGTAGACAGTCGGTGTAGCATTGTGGCCAAAAAGAATTCTTTCCCTGATGACCAGGATGGTCTTTAGAAGACAGATCCCTGATTTATCACCAAAGCCCACAGTGGGAGCCTGTCTATGCTGGAATGGGAGGATCCCTAAGAACTTGTGCCACACTGGTGTGGGGTTCTAGAACCAGGCTCCTCTCTACACCAGGATGAGGCAGGGATAGAACATTAATAGAGACTGCCAGACATGTTGCCATAGAACATGCTTTCTATAGTTTTTTAGACCTGCTAATGGACTTATGGTATCTCTGAGAAATGTGTGAAAATTGGTATAGTGAAAATGAAGAGCTCATCTTTATATAGCATCTTAAAGGTTACTACAAAGCATTGAATATAAGCTCTTTCGCTTGGTTCCTCACAACTACACTGTGAGATAAGTATTATTTCCCCCTTTTTACAGATGAGGAAACGAAGACTAAGCGACTTGCTTATGGTCACATAGCTAATAAGGAGTGGAGGCAGGAATTAAACTCGGGCTTTTCTGACAACATACATATTCATGCTTCATTTTTCTAGTGGGATACAAGAGAAATCTGGCAGGGGGGCCAAACAGTTACTTGAAACTGCCTAATGACTATGAGGTACATGATATTTGTCAAGCACATGATTGAAAGGTACATTTAAAATCAAGAAAAAGAACTCCAAAGATCAGAGGGAAACATTCATGAAAAAATTCACTTTTCCTCCGCTGAACTGCAATCTCCTTTTTTTTTGTTTGTTTTTAAACCTTTATCTTAGAATTGAGACAGAGGAACCATAAGGGCTAGGCCATTGAGGTTAAATGACTTGCCCAGGGTTACACAGCTAGGAAGTGTCTGAGGCCAGTTTTGAACTCAGGTTCTCCAGACTCCAGATCTGGTGCTCTATCCACTGTGCTATCTAGATGTCCCTTCAGTCTACTTCTAAATGAGCCTATGTAGACATCCCAACTCCCAGCAAAAAAAGAGTTGTGCTCTTCACAGAGAAGATGAATAGCTTCTTGCCTTTCCATCTTTCAAGAGAAGAGAAATGGCTGACCAAGAAGGTCCTGCCTTCTACTCCTTTCTCTGCCATAAGGAAGAGGGGAAGATGCTAAGATAAAATGAAGAGCACTGCTTCCCTGCCCAATGAGAGAGCTAGACAGAGAGTCAGAGAGAACACAGACTATCTCAGCTTTCTGCTCCTGTGTCTACCACGAAGAGAGCAAGGTTCCTCAGAAGATCTACTTCCAGTTTGATCCAGTCACATCCTCATAGTCATGCTTCTTTTTTCCATGATCTATAGTAAGAATCTTTTTTTTTCCTCTCGAGGTTTGGAGACAGTTTTATCCTTTTCATTCCAAGGGCTGCTAGATCTGAAGATCACCAGGGATTTCCCTTTTCCAGAAGCAAAGTCAGTCTAGCATCAAGAGGGTCCTACCCTATTGACAATAGAAAGTGCAGTTAACAGGGCTTGTTGGGGCACATTATTCTGTCTAGTTATATTGGCCCTTCCCCCCTATTCCAGATAGCTAGAAGCTAGTATAGTGTCTGTTGTAATTATGATATTACCACTAGGCAGGCAGGTTCTGAATACAAGCAGAACAAGGCTAACTCTACTCTTCCACTTGACACACCTTAAATACCCTAAGGCAGCTATTATTACGCCCCACTCCCCAAGTCTACTCTCCTGGATGAATGTCCCAGGTTCCCTTTATGTGTCAAAGTTGTTTTAAATTACCTAAAAATCATTCTTTCTCTCTCTTCTAGACATGTGCCAGCTTATTGGTTTTCTTGTTAAAATATGACACCCCAGTGTCAAAATAATTAATTAAATGTAGTCTGATTAGGGTAGAACACAATGGAACTGACCTTTTCCTTGATCTGGATGCTTTGATGCCCAAGGACTAAATGAGCAGTTGGGCTGCCTTGTCACTCTGCTGACTTCCTTACCTTGAAGTTCATTTCAGTTTAAATGATTTTTATAGACTACCTAATGTCCACTTCCCTGAGCTTAGACAGAGAACACAGCAACAATAAACTTCTTGCCTTCCCTTGGAGATTCCATTTTAGTGACAGACTTTACCATGAACAAGGGTAAGTAAATATAGTATTACTCTAGGAGGAAGAAATCAGTAACAACCAGGAAAAGTGTTATGTGGAGGAACAAGTCAGGAAGGGATTTTATATGAAGTAACTCTTGAAGGGGATGACTCTCAAGGCAGCTGGGTGACATAGTAGACAGAGAATTAGGATCTAAAATTAGGAAGACAGGAGTTCAAATCCTGCCTCTGACATTTGCTAGCTATGCAGCCCTGGTCAAGTCACTTAACCTCTATTTGCCTCCTAAATTTATCCTTATTAAAATTTGTCTCATTAAATTAATCTAAATGCTCTATGCTGTTGAGATTTTTTTTCAACTTCAGTTCCCAAAATTCACTTATAGCACATCATCCATCTCCAATTATTCTTGTTATTTCTTCCCTAGCTTCCTTCAAGGCTCAGTTTGAGTGCTTTCTTGGGTCTGCAACCTTTCACCCTGAAATTACTTTGTATTTTTTTCTGTTTGCTTATTTATAAATATTGTTTCAAGTAGAACATAATCTCCTTAAAGGCAGGGACTATTTCATTTTTGTCTTTGTATCCTCAGCCCCTGGAACATAGAGGTACATAATAAACACTTTTGAATTGATATCATTAGAATTATGACACAGAAGATGAAGGAGAAGGCCAAGATGCCTTATCACCTTAGTAAATCAAGTGAACTCTCATTTCCTATTGGAAATATGCTACTTCCTTCATTTTATCTTGGTTTCTCTAGGACTGAGTGTGGGGCCACCCATGTAGCAAGTGCTTAGAAAATGTTTGGTTGGATTGTGGTGGCTTTTGAACGAGGTTTTGAAGGAGGTCATCAAATAAATCTGAGAATGACCTCCCAGGGAATGCTACAAAGGAGATTCTTCTCCTCCTACTGTAAGTTGGATTTGCTCTTCTTTCTAACTCTTGGGATTACAGACTGTATCATATTGAAGTAAGAGGAGATGACTAGGGGATAGGCATTTTGGAGGATGCAATTGGGGTGTGGAGGAAGTTGTTAATGTATCAGTCTAGAATTGATATTGGGGTTTGGGATCACAGATTTAGAGCTAGAAAAGATTTTTAGAGATTTTATTGAATCCTTTATTTTACACATGAGTAACTTGAAGCCCAGAGAAGTTAAGTTATTTGCCTGAAATTACCAAGTAGAGAATGGCAGAGCCTGAGTCAAAACCCAGTCCTCTGATTCCAAATTCCATGTTCTTTTCACTGCATGTGCACCAAACTGAATGCTAATGGGGGGAATGTATAAGAAAGAGTGATAGTTAATAACAAGCACCATATATCTGAGAGAGAGAGAGAGAGAGAGAGAGAGAGAGAGAGAGAGAGAGAGAGAGAGAGAGAGAGAATCACATTTATAGAATATTGGAAAATCATTACCATACATACAAATATTATGCACCACTTCATGAATTGGCATGATTAACCAGCTATTCCAGGCTCCCATTTCCCAAGATGCTTTGTCTCTTTTGAGGTAGTGTTTTTGAGAAAAGAGATGTGAAATTCTTCAGGATTAGCAGCCAAACTTGTTCAGGGTTCCCAAGGAGAAGTAGCTCTGTTTATACTACTGTTGCTATGATTAAATCCATTCATTACTGAACAAACTTTCCAAATCTTTAATGAACCTGCCATCACCAGTTTGGCTGATCTTGTAGGAAGAAGTGATTTTCTAAAGGTGGCACGATTCCATAAGTACCCTAACTTGATACATCATGTCTAATTTGCTGTCCTCTGCTTTGGGATTTTGTTTTTGCTTGTGTTGGTGCTCTGAACCTATGATTTCAATGGTGTGGGGAAATCTTTAGTGTTCTAAGAGTTAGGGTGCTTCTGATAATTATACCTATGCAAACTCAGGCAAGTTATTTATCATTTCTGGGGCTCAGCATCTATCTGAAAAATGAGGGTGTTTGGATTAGATGGCCCTGATGTCCTTTCCAGCTCTGATAACTTCTTTTGCTTGTTTCTTTCTCTTTCTGAAGCTTGTTTTCTTAGAAAATAATAATAATCTTTTGTCAGACCTCATAGTTAAGGAATATCAATAAACAGGAAACTTTGGGCTGTTGCCTACACTGACATACTCAACATTTTTTAAAACTGAGAATTGTTGTTATGTTTTTAAAAAAGTTAATATAAATGCATTATTTCTCCCTATGTCCTCCATGAAGTTTTTTTTTTCCTAACACATTGAGCTGTATTGATGGCCCAGCCCCCCAGTTTTATGGCTTATGCCATGTAATTTAGGATATATTTACATTTTTCTGGGGTGTATCATTCCATCTCTTAGTCTTCTCTCCCAAATTAGATTGTTAAACTTGCAAGAAGAGCTAATCTATCTTGCATTTCTATATTTTTCTGTATTCAGAGAACATGGTAGGTATGATCTGGAAATACTTATTGCTTCATAAACCATCTTTAAATTTTTGCCTTATCAACAACAGTAATAGCAACAACAGCAGCTTACACCTCTAACATATTGTAGGTTTTGCCAAACTTTTTGAGGGGTAGCTAAGTAGCACAGTGGATAGAGTACCAGGGCCAGGAGTCAGGAAGACCTGAATGCAAATCCAGTTTCAGGCACCAGCTGTGAGACCCTGGGCAAGTCATTTAATCCCTGTTTCCCTCAGTTTCTTCATCTTTTAAAGAGCTGGAGAAGATGGCAAACCAATCCACAAATAGTATCATTGCCAAGAAAAAAAAAATATACAAAGATACATAATATCTTTGCCACAAAAACCCCGATGAAATAAATGGGGTCAAGACTGAGCAACAACAAAATGTTTTGAACATCTCCTTTGTTTCTTCAGATAGAATGTAAGCTCCTTGGGGGCAGAGGATCTGTTATTTTTATATTGTATCCCCTAATCCTGGCAGGTGCTTGATAAATGTTCATTGCCTGACTGATTGAAACCTTGTAAGTCATTAGTATCCCATTTTACAGAAGATGAAGCTCAGACTGGGGTTAAGTGGCTGCTAGCCAGTATCCAAAATAGGTTTGGAATTCATATTTTCCTCATTTTAACTGTAGTGCTCTGTCCACTGTATAACTCTGCCTTTCTTCAAAACATATTGACTCGATATTGACTTTATTAATCTTCTAATTTCCTGCCTCATCCACGTAGATTTTAAAAAGTTACCTAGTTTAGTCTGCGATGTCCTTTTCCCTTTTTGGGTGGTGACAATATCTGTTGTGAAATTTGATCTTTTTTTTCCCAGAAGGCTCTGTCAAGGTCAATATTTTGATTGTTAAAATTCAGTCTTTCACTGCTTGGGGGAATTTAAGCCAGCCTCTGGGTATACGTCCTCCGAGGGGTCCTGTCTCTGGGAATGAATGTCAGCAGGGTACAGGGGGTAGAACACTGTCCTGGACTGGAAGTCAGGAGAACCCAGATACTTGCTCCCTTCTCTGAAAAGAGGGTTAGCTTTCTCCATGCACCCACCTCACAGGATTCTTTCGAGGCTCAGATAACACCAGAACTTCCTGGGAGTGGGGCGCCGAGGTTTCCTAGTTGCCCCATTTCTAAAACAAAAAAACAAATCCAGAAAACACCAAGGATGCTGCTGCCACCAATTCCTCGTGTCCCCTTTCAGGGCTCTGTGAATGCCAGCTATTCTTTTTCTTCTTACACTTGTGAGGGGGAAAGTGCTTTGGAAAGCGCAAAGGCCGAGGAAAGGTGAGCTGGTTAAAATGTAAAGCTGCTTGCCCTGCCCAGCCCAGACTAGGGTAAGAAGGGAGCCCTACCTGCTCTTTATGGCTTGTTCCGAGGTTATGGGCCAGGCCTTGCCCTCCTGTCCCGGGGCTGTCCTCTGCCCCGCCTCCCCCCAGCCTCAGGTTTCACAGCAGCTGCTGGCAGCCCCTTTCCCAGGCCCCTCCAGCGCACGAATCTGGTCGGCGGCACACACATTCCTCCTCCTCCTAACTCAGCAGTAACTCCAGCCAAATGGCGACAATCAAGTTGCCACCACAGGCTAGAAGCCACATCAATCCAGGCATTCCTCAGATAAGGGACGTCATCCTTGTTCTTTCTGAAGGAAGAATTCCTGGAGGGACCCGGGAGGGAGGAGAAGCCTCCAGCTTGGTCTCTGAGCGCTGGAACCCAGCATCTAGCAGGCATTTCTGCCCTTTGTGTAAACAACCCTTAAACCTACCTTCTACAGAGAGTGACTTCAGTCAGGTCAGAGGGTCTGAGTGTCAGAGGGGAAAGAGAGCTCAGGGCCTCCCCATGCAACCGGTACCCAAACAGAAAGGCATTACTGCCTACTATGTGCCAGGCACAATAGGAATATTATCTCATTAGATCTTCATGATAACAACCCTAGGAAGTAGGTGTTGTTATCCCCATTTTACATCTGAGGAAACTGAGGCAAACAAAGGTTAAGTGATTTGACCCAGGGTTCACACAGCTAGTCATATTTGAGGCAGGATTTGAACTCAGGTCTTCCTGACTCCGCTGCATCTCATACATAGACACCTTCAAAGACTTGGTTTCAAATCCTGATTCTAATAATGAACAAAGTTGAGTGACCTTGAATAAATCACCTAACCCTGGAGCCTCAAGTTTCTGCATCTGTAAAATCGGGATAAGAGTGCTTTAACACATTGTTAAGAAAAGTTTTTGTTATAAAAAAATGAATTATTAGTGCTTGAGCTAAAGCAATATAACATTTTTTGGTGTTGTGGACCTTTCATGGCAATCTGGGGAAGCCTATGGATTTCTCTTCGCTAATGTTTTTAAATGCATTTATTAAAATGCATTGCATTGCTAAGGAAATTAATTATATTGGAATAAAAATGTAATTTCCCCCCCATCCCCCATATAAGTATAAAGACACTCGGTTCTCTCTGAAATCTGTCCTCAGAGCTGTGCACATTACATCCCTGCCTTAGGGAAAAGCTGGTAGGAGATGGAGGGGAGGAAGGCCATCTATATCAGCAGCTCACTCCTTACCTCTGACTCTTAGAAAGCCTGAGCTGCCTTCTCCAGCTTAGCTCAGGCCTCATCTTCTGCATGAGGTCTTTCTTGATCCAAATTTACTTTGTATATGTTTAATATGGACTTAACACATACACATTGTTTTGCCCCAGTTGAGTGTAAGCTACTTAAAGGCAAAGAGAGTTGCGTTGATGTCTCTTAATCAAAGCTGGTTGGATGAACCAGGATGAACATGTCCTTTGGAAGGAGCTTCCTCATGTGAATCTGGGGAACAATGCAATTAAATTTGCCTGGAGCAGGCAGCTTCTGGGAGCCGTTCCACACTCAGTCACTTAAACCAGATTTCTTGGATTGGTGTCACATTCAAGGGAGAAGGAAAGAACTCTAATGATTTCTGCGTCTTATCCACAACCTTGATTGGGCAAATAGTGGCATGTTGTTCCCCTTTGTGTCCCCAGAGGCTGATTTTCACTTGGTTAGAGCCTCTTTCTAATACTGGGTCTGGGTGGGCCACATATCCTGGTATTTTTTATATGCATTCTTTTTATTTTTTTAAATAGTTTTAAAAATCATTTGTTTTTCACATTGTCTAAATTTCCCCAATCTCATTCCTCTTTCCTTTCCCCAGGAAGCATCCCTTTTAACAATGAATTTTTTAAAAGAAAAAAACCAAATATATACCTATATACATATACATACATATGAACGATAATAACAGCTATTATTAAATAGCACTTTTAGGTTTGAAGCATCCCTTTTAACAATGAATTTTTTAAAAGAAAAAAACCAAATATATACCTATATACATATACATACATATGAACGATAATAACAGCTATTATTAAATAGCACTTTTAGGTTTACAAAGCAATTTATATTATCTCTTTTGATCACCACAATAGCTTTTGGGTACTACTATTATTATGATCTCCATTTTACAGATGGGAAAGCAAGACATCAAGTGAAAGGACCTGGTCACCAGGAATCACAAAGCTAGTAGATATTTCTAAGGGCAGAATTTGAGCTTGGGTTTTCTTAACTCCACATGGGCAGTTGGTGGCATAGTGGATAGAGCACTGGACCTGGAGTCAGAAAGATCTGTATTCACATCTGGCCTGAGAGGCTAACTAGTTGTGTAACCCTGGGCAAGTCACTTAACCTCTGCTTTCCTCAGTTCTCTCATCTATGAAATGGACATAATAATAGTACTACTCTGCAGGGTAATTGTGAGGATCAAATGAGATAATCTGTAAAAGTGCTTCAGCACACTAGGAGCTTTATATAAATGGCACATAGTAGGCTCTGTATAAGTGATAACCTCTTATTATTATCCATGGTGCTGGGGACTTTCCTCCTTTTTGCTTGATTATTATTTAGTTAGTTGCTAGTGGAGCATGAGGACCATCCCTTTCCCCATCTCTTCCCCCCCACCCCCCACTGCTTATGGATTTCTTTGACATCTATCCTGGTTTTTCTATACAATTCCTTACATTGTAGCAGGTTGTCATTGTTTAAGCTCACAGTGTTACCTTCTGACCATAAGGTGTATACATGTGAGCTTTTAATTTTAATAGTTCCCTTAGAAAATTTTAGCTTATTAAAACAATGTATTATAATTATCAAAAAAAGCAAATAAGTAATTTTTAAATTACTGTTCTTTGCTAGCTGGATTTAGACTCAGAGGACCTCAGTTCAAAACCTTGTTTTGATAATTACTATGAACTGTGTGACTTTGGGCAAGTCACCAACCCCCTTGGACCTCAGTTCTGTAATCTAAAAAATGAGAGAATTGGACTAGACTTCTAAAATCTGATTCTTCCTTGAGCAAAGACCATGGGATATGCCAGCAGCCCTAATTGGAAGATAGTATAACAGTAACCAAATCAATCCTGTGGTTGCAACTCAGGTATGAAGACTATGTGCAGATCCTGTGGATAGATTGTCATTCATTTGTGTGACAACTTTCTCTTAGTGGGGTCAGATAGATTGCTGGATATTGCTATTAAGAAAGGGTCAAAAGAAGAATGCAGCTGGCCAAGTGTTAAGTCCAGTGGATTTTCCATTTCCATTCTTTACTTGCTTCCCTTTCATTGGGTAGCTTCTTCCCAGGAAAAAGGACCACAGTTAGCCCTACTGATGCTTCTTCATTTAATGAGAGACAGAATAGAGCCTCCCATCTTGATGCCTTAACATCTGTGTAATATTGGGCATGTCAGTGACACTCAGAGCCTCAGTTTCCTTACTTGTGAAATGAGGGGTTGGATTAGATCTCTAAACTCCTTTTTAGCTCAGAATTGAACATCTGATGACTCACTGTCTGAAGATTTTTCTTCTTAACACAACTCAATATTTTACATCATCCATCTCTGTCCATTTGAACTTGTGTTCTTAGTGAGCTGTTGCTTGATTAAAGCCGATTCCTGAAGCACGTCTGAGTCTCCTCATCTCCCTCCAGACTACAGAATCCTCATTCCTTCAGCTTTTCCAAACAGGTGTTACTTTCCAAAATGGTGATTCCATTTGGTGCTTTGTTCCCAACTTCCCTAATCTAGCACAGTCTGTCTCTGAGACTGCTGAATGATTTCCGGAATTAACTTTCAGAGGGACTGGATTACAGACTAAGTGAATGGGGAGAGAAGCTGGTAAATGTAGTTATTGAATTCTCGGGGCCCTTGAACAGAGTTCTGTTTGTTCTTGAACAAGGGCTTTATTATGTCATTAGAGTAGCTCACTATATAAATATATAGCACTCAACAGTTTATAAAACACTTTCTCCATAACAACCCTGGGTGATAGGGCTGGAGCCTTATCTTCATTTGAAAGTGGAGGAGATGGAGTTTTAGAAAGGAGACTGAGAATACAGACAAATTAAGTGACTTACACATGATCCAAAGAAGTTTGGAATTGAAAGGGACCAGAGTGGCCATGTAGCTCATTCCATATCTGAAAAAGAATCCCTAGGACAACATACCTGAGAATGGTCTTTTAGCCATTGCTTAAAGACTTCCAAGGGGGATGAAGAAGCCATTTCCCTCCAAGGTGGCCCATTTCTCTTTGGGACAGCTCTATTTGCTAGCAAGTTTTTCTTGACCATCAAGTATAAATTTGCCTCTTGACACCTTCCTACTCATCCTGATTTTTCTCTTGGGCCAGACAGAACAAGATGGACATCCCTTTAGATGTTTGATAACTGTCAAGAGCTCCTTCAGCCTTTTCTTCTCTTGGTTAAATAATCCTAATTCCTAGAGTTTCTAAGTTCTTCAATAAAATATTCCTAGATAAAAAAACATAAATAGCAGCTAGCATTAACATAGGTTTTTAAGGTTGGAAAGTATTTAACAAATATCATTTTTATCGTCACAACAACCTTGGGATGTAGGTGCTGTTATTAGCCCCATTTTACAGATGAAAACAAGGCAGACTACAGTCAAGTGACTTACCCAATGTCACCTCACTAGTAAATTCTTCCAGGTCTTTCACACTCTACAGATCAAGATCTATTTTTAATGCACTGCCTAGTTTCAGCAGATTCTCATGGCATGTACAAATGAATGAAAAACATTTCTTAAGTATTTGCTACAAGCCAAGTATGAACTTTAGGACCTTTACCATTCTTGTCCTTCTCTGATCTTGGTGCCCAGAACAGAAGAACATGTTCACTAGGGGATGGGACCTCAGGTGCCGCCCCCCCCACACCCCCCACTCCAAGTCTAGTCCTCATTCTTAGGCTGTTGCTTTTCTTGTCAATTTAGCAGATAGATAAAAGCAGAATAGAGATTCCTGATGTTTAGCCTGACACCTTTAGCCATGTGAAAAATGAAAGAATGCCCCTCTGTATCTGTAGTTGTGGTGTCTTGGTAGTGCCTTTTGTCCATCTTTCAGAAAAAGTTGCATTGTAATGGCCTTAATTAAGTATTTTTGATAATTATGGTATTAACTTATTAGTAGTGGAGAACATGTGTTTTGTGGCTGTTACCTCCTCTTTCTCAGTATTTACAAAAAGGACAGATATGGGGAGAAGAAGCCAATTTTTTGCTCAATTGTGATTATGGACCTGGATCAGTTGACAAGTTAGGATTAGCAGGTGTTCTGCATTTCATCACTCCCATTCTCACTCGGAAAAGTTTACTGTATTGTTTACTGGCACAGCAGAAATTATCAGACCACACAGGGAAAGCTTACAGAAACATGGCCATGTTTAAAGTAGTAGTTAGTGGGGGATAAAAATGAGAGTTGATGACATTATGTGATTTTCTTATTTGGAAACTGTAGGTTCTCTCACTGTAAGCAATGCATGTCCTAGAGCAGGGGAAACCCCTTGGTTCTGGAGTGAGAAGTCTTGGGTTAAAATCCTTCCTCTGACACTACTTGTGTGACCTTGGGCAAGACATTTAACTACCTTGGGCCTCAGTTTCCTCATTTGTAAAAGACAGGCTTGGACTAAATGAATTCTAAAACTCCTTCCAGGTTTAAATTTATAAGCCTAATGAAAGGGTTAAAAATTAAAGGGTTGGACTAAATATGTAAAAATGTGGTTGCCAGAGACTATTACTCAAGTCAGAATGACTTTATAGTAATTGATTTATAAAATAGAAGGAAAGAGTAAAAGTAAGAAAATCAGAGAGAGTAGGTAATTACTCTGGCTGGGTCTGAACCAGGCTGGGCTTCAGAGGCCCCAACAAAGGGGGCCCCAGAGGTAAATTAAACAAGGGTTTTAGCCACAAGATTTCTAAGATTAGGGGCCTCTGGAGGCTAGTACCTCCAGAAAAGCCAGAAAAGGGAGTCAGCCTTTTTCACTCACCCATGTAGTAGTTGTAAGGGAAAATTAAAGAGCAGTCCAAGGTCCCAAGCCGGAGCTCCTTCAAGGCCAAGTTCCAAGGTGAAAAAGCTGGTCACAGGAAGTTCTTGCCACTTTTAAAGACCCTTTCTTTTGTCACTTCCTGTGCCTTCCTTCCATTTTACATGGACCAATTGAAGCTATAGCTTTGCTTAGGACTGTGCAGGGAACAGTCAGTGGGTTTCTGATTCGTCACCTACTATCATACATGTGGGTCACAGACCTCCCCATATTTAAGGATAAATGGGTTGTATACACTTCTGGTGATTACCATAAAAATGGGCAGGGGAGAGTTAATCCCATCTTCAAACTAGGAACCCCAATTGTAGGCACAATTAACTTCTTTCCCTTTTCCCCTCTTTTCTCCTCCTCCTCCCCCTTATCTTCTTCTGTGTAACAATACTAAAACTAGACAGTGGGGGTTTAATGACTTGCCCAGAGTCACATAGCAAAAAGTGTCTGAGGCCAGATTTAAACGTAGGTCCTCTCAACTCCAGGCCTGGTACTCTATCCATGGTGCTACCTACCTGCCCCTGGAGTCTGACTTCTTAATCTTATGGTTTTGTTTAAGAAGAGCTCAGCCCAAGCAGACAAGTTATTTTGGACCAGGATCCAAAATAGCTTCTTTGGCCTCATGGATCAAATATGACTGTCTGAATCATGCTTAATGATTTTCTCAATTTCAATAGTGAATCTAAGAATTCAGAAGTCTTTAGAGAAGGATATGGTTGAAATCTCTATCAAGTTTTGGAGCAATAATAGCTCTGTGACTCTGGACAAGTCAATAAACTTCTGTTTGCTTCTATTTCCTAATCTGTAAAATGGGAATAATAATACCACCTACCTCCCAGGGTAGCAGTGAGGATCAAATAAGGTATTTGTGAAAGTAGCACATAAGGTGCTAAATGCTTATTTTCCTCTTTCCTACCCACCTAATCACTCCTTGACTTAAGAAGTCACTATTTATAATAATAATAATAATAATAATAAATTAATATTTATTAAGATTTATTAAATATATTATATATTTATAATATATAAATATAAACAATATAAAATTTATTAAAATTAAAAATAATAATAAATAGAAATATAGAATAAAAAAGAAGAATAAAAGAGAGAGAAGGGAAGTTAATTCAACATATATGGCATCATTTCAATTTTTATTGGTCTTTACCTCTTCTAAGAATAAAGGGAAACAACTTCCCCTATATCTATTTTATTTATTTTAATTTATTTATTTTTCCTATCTCTTGAGTATCTATCAATAAGGATTCATTAAGTACCTACTGTCATTATAATTATATACTGTTCATTTCTGTTGCTGCTGTTGTTATTTGTGTTATCACTGTGTGTATTGTTTTGCTTCATTTTACTTGTTTATTTAAGTTTTCCATTTATCCCTGTGTCATGCATTTTTAGCATTTCTTACTCTGTAATAATATTCCAGTGCATTCATGTCCCACAATTTGTTTCTCCATTCCCAATTTATAGACATTATTTATAGCTCTTTTTTTTAAGCCCAAATCTCTTTTCCCCCATAGAACTCTTTCTTATTCCATAGGAATAATTAAGGAAAAGCTACTGACTTGGCAATTGTATCTAACAACATATATAACATTCAGCATCAATGGTCCCCCACTTCTGTACCCAGAAAAAGGAAGTGTGTTTCATTATCTTATGGAACCATTATTGGTCAGTAATATGCTCTGGACTGGAGAAATAAGAATGAAATTCAGATAAAGAAGATCAATATGAAACCATTTGAGTAAATGTTACTCTGGTATATGCAGGACTATATTTGGATTTTTTTCTATATATGGTAAATTATCCTCCTAAGCACAGTGTGTGGCACATAGTAGGTGCTTAATGAATATTTGTTGATTGAATGATTTTTAAGTGTCCAAGAAAATCTTCCCCTTCCCCCTTGCCTTTTTTTTAGTCTTTTTCTTATATTTTAAGAGTTATTTCAAGATGTATACATTTCTCTCTTTATCAGCTGTGCTTTAAAGATATTCTAAAGGTTCAGTGCTCTAATCATATGTTAGGTGGCTGTAAATATCTTGAATTCTAACAGATTGAATTATTATTATCTCTCCCCTTTTTTTTTCCAGACGATTGGCTGGCAATGACCTTTCCTTTATCCACCCAAAGGCCTTGTCTGGGTTGAAAGAGCTCAAAGTTCTGTAAGTAATGACATTTTTTGCATTTCACAGCCAGCCCTGTGTTTTCTTTTTGAATTAGTTGGTATGCTTTCTGCTGATGCCTTTTAAGGGAGCAAGAGAAGGGAGATGTGGGCTGGCCGTTTAAGCAATTTAGAGAAATGGGCATTCAAATACTCTTTCCTAGAGAGGTAGCAAAAGTTAACATCTTAATTAACCAATAAAAGCTCAACATTAAAGTCAGATGTTAGGTTTTTAAATAGCATTTAATGCATGAGATCAAAACTATAGTCAAGAGGTTAAGAACTCTCAGATATTCTCTAGGATTTGATTTATGCTTTTCTACTCTGGGAGTTTAATTAGTAACAAAGTGAAGATAATCTTGAAGGGCACCAAATGTTTTATTTTTTTGTCCTGACTGGGGACTATTTTCTTTCCTTTTTGCATCCTATTAAGAGATTGTGGAGCCTGGAGTATTGTGCACTCTAGGGGTATAGCAGAATGTAAACTATGTGAGGACAAGAGAGAGAGAGAGACAGAGACAGAGAGAGAGAGAGAGAGAGAGAGAGAGACAGAGACAGAGACAGAGAGAGAGAGAGAGAGAGAGAGACAGAGAGCACGCAAGCATGAGCACATGTGTGCTAAAGCTTGGCACTAAGATTTGCCATTTATTATCTTAGAATCGAGAAACTAGAATAAGGTTCATATAAAGAAGAAAAATATGAAACAGTGTGAGTAAATGTGCTCTGCTTACACTGGCCCAAGCAGGACAGTATTTATTTTTGTTTGTACATAGTTGTTTGTATATTATCCCCCCTATTAGACTGGAAACTCCTTGAGAGCATGGAATATTTCTGCCTTTGTACCCCAGCACTTGGCCCAGTGTATGGTATCTAGAAGGTGCTTAATAAATGCTTGTTGATTGAATGATTTTTTAAAGCCCAGGAAAATCCTTCCCCTGCCTGGGTCACTGAGGAGTTTGTGGTGAGACTGGAAGAGACTGGGAGACCTGGATCTCTGACTTCTGAGTCACCGCTATTTCATATTACACAGCCTCTTGCCTTGCATATAGCAGCCACTAATAAGTGTTTGTTGACATCATTGAATTTCGGCCATTTCTTCCTTGAGGATTGATTCCTCTTAGACTGACTTCTGGTCCCCGATACCCATCCCATCTCACCCTCTGAATCAGTCCCATCCTATTTTTCCCTTTCCTAGTGGATTCTTTCTCATGAAAGGTCTTCAATTATTTAAGCACTGATTAAGTGCCTATTGCATACATGCAAGGCACTGTGTTTGGTGTTGAGTATATAAAGACCAAAATAAAATGGTTTCTGTCTTCAAAGAGCTTCTGTCCTTCTAGGGGTATATCTCACGTGTGTAGGTGAGTCTGTACAAAACCTTGAAGCAGTAGTTGGATGATCATAGGGGAAAGAGTAAGAATGTCCTTTTAATACAGACAGGTTCCTATGCCCTTTGAGTTCTCTCCTGGCCCTGGGGTTCCATCTTCTTTCTGTATGGTTCAGATGGGGAAGGATATTTCCTAACTAATGAAAGTTTTTCTTCCAGAACACTCCAGAACAATCAGTTGAAAACGGTTCCTAGTGAAGCCATTCGAGGACTGAGTGCTCTACAATCTTTGTAAGTAGGGTTTTGCCTTCATGTGGGTACTTTGAAATAGTCTAATGTGGTGATTGTAAGGCACTAAATTTCTTTTTGAGATACTTGGATGCAAATAGATATCTATCTACCCCTTTGTGGCTTTTTGAAGGCTAAGAATCAAGTCTGTGAGAGCTGGTAATTAAATGTACGCTTCAAAAATCAATAAACTCTACAAAGCAAGGCTTAGTTAATTGTTTTGTTGATTATCCAGATTCAGAAAGTGATGGAGACAATGTTAACAATGCTGATTAATTTTAGAGAGGTGTCATGAGGACTTTTCTCCGAGAGATGTTTGTTAATCATTTATTTACACACCACTGGCTGAAATCCTCCAGAACCTACCCTAGTGAATGTTGAATGTAGTTTGGCATTTCGTGTGCAGAGACCCAGGTCTTGTTGGTTGACTTGTTAAAATTTAAATTTTGCCACCACCCGAGGTCTTTGCCAAGAGGATGGAGAAAAAAAGCTGTACATCCAAAGGTGCAGCTCCAGAGTATATTTTCCAACATAGAGGGGAATAAGATACCAACAGTGCAGATATTTATTCAGCCACCCTGTTGATGACATAGTGATGTATTTAAAAACTGTAGGAGCCTGGGATTTAGTCAGCAGGTTCCCTGAACCTAGCTTGCCTTTTTTATACCAACTGACTTCAGAATGGTTATATTTCAGAGGATAATGATGCAAACCACAGTGGATAAAAAGATGAAAAGCCATGGTTGAAAGCAAGAATTAAATTAAATTGAAAATTAAAAGCAAGAATTGCTGAGTTTTTCCCTTATCCTGCCTTCACTACCTAGGTGTGGTCAAGGGCAGATCTTCCTTACAATTGAAACTTTGCCTTTCCCATATTGACTTTGAAAGCTCTGTTTGCAGTGCTTCTCTTATTAACATAGGCTTCTTTTGACCCTGTTCCATGACCCTGAGTACTTTTAACCTTGGTAAGACAGTTATTTAGCAATAAGCTATTGACTGATTGTGCCCCATAGCTCACTCTTTCACAGATTCTTCTTGGAAAACAGAAGGCTGTATTTATTAATCATATGCAATTGAAGATTGCTCACATTGGAGAGATTTTTGGTTCTTAGTTGTTGTAAGTTGAAAGGAGTTAGGAGTCTAGGAGCTTAGAACTAGAAAGGAGGCCATTCAGGTCTGGGTTCTCATTTGACAGTCGAACAGAAGTAGACGGAATCAGGGATTGCCCAGGCTCACATAGGTAGTAAGTAGCAGAGCCAGGATTTGAACCCAGGTTCTGTCATTCCAAAGCTCTTATTTGTTCTACTAATTTCATGGCAGCTAGGTGGTATATTATGGACAGAATGCTGGACTTGGTATCAGAAAGCCCAAATTCAGATCTGGCCTCAGATACTTCCTAGCCCTGTGACCATGGATGGAATGGTCACTCAAACACACGCTCAGTTTCCTTGTCTCTAAAGTAGGCATAAGAGCCCCCACCTCCATGCTTGTTGTGAAAATAAAGTTAAGTAAGACTTGTAAAACACTTTGCCAACCTTAAAGTGCTCTATAAATGCTAGTTACATTGCACTGGTCAGGCCACCCAAAGAAGGACCAATTTGGTCAGACAGGAGCTTTCACACATTCTAAAAGTCAAACGTAGCATCTATGCTGTATAATCAGGCAAAGAAAACACATACACAAGAGGGAGATGAACAGGGCTAAAGACATGAGAGGGAGGAGAGATTGTGCGTCCACCCAGAGCTACATTCCTGGGTGTTATTGATGGGTGGCAGTTTTTATTGAGGGGCATCTGAGAAGAGGGCAAATCAGTAAAGACATCTTAGAATAATAAAGAGCTTCTTAGCCCTGGTTGGGAGGTGAAGGGGGCAGAAGAGACAGACAGGGAGGAAGAAAGGAGAGGGGAAGAAGCTGAAGGAAGAGACAAGATGGGGATAGAATTGATCTTTGTTTCCACTTATCACTTTCTTTCAGTCTGCCTGGCCTTGCAAACCTTTGCTCTTTCTCTGGGTACGTTTCAGTGAAGCTCCTTGTAAAGCACTCGGGCTCTCTTTCTGAGTGACCATCCTGATTTCCAGTGGAAGCTGCTGAATGAATGCTTTTGTTAGGATGCACTGTTAGTTGTGGTCTGCAGTGTTCACCTGGGTCTTGGGCTGACCTTGCCTTGTTTTCTTTGGTCTCATTTCTTTTATTATAGTTATTCCTGGGCAATTTATTCCAAAGTCATCCTTCCATCCAGTGTGTCTTTATGACAAGCACTACCGTGGAATTTTAATTGGCCTCTGGGCTGCCATGTAGAGGCTTCCCCCAGCCCCTTTTTAAACCCTTACTTTCTATCTGAGAACCAATACTGTGAATTGGTTCCAAGGCAGAAGAGTAGTAAGGACCAAGCAATGAGGGCTAAGTGACTTGCCCAGGGTCACACAGCGAGGAAATATCTGAAGCCCAATTTAACTTCAAGACCTCCTATCTCTTGGTGTGGCTCTCTGTCCAGTGAACTACCTATAATTCCTGTCCATTGCTCCTTAAATCTTCCTTGTATCCCTTAAACGTACTAGAGGCATCTGGTCTGGTGGAGAGAACATGGAGCTTGGAGTTGGAAAACCAGAGGTCAGACACTTCTTAACTGACTAATCCTAGACAAGGCAGCCAACCTCCTTTTATCTCAGTTTCCTTATCTGTAAAATGTATAGTAACACACATTTATTTAATATATTACTAAATATATATTTATAAGTAGAGTAATACAGTAAAATGGATTGTAATAGCACCTACCGTCCAAGATTGGTGGGGGGTGCAGTAATTGTGAGACTTAAGGGAAGATAATATGATAAGGCACTTTGCAAACCTTAAAGCTCTATATAAATGCCAGCTTTTGTTATTCTTATTCTTATTCGAGGTCTTCTCACTTGTATCATCTCTTTATCTTCATCTATTCTTCTAATTTTCCTTATTGATTTTTGCTTTTGCTGTCATATGTCAATCACTTTGAACCCAGACAATTTATGTTTAAATGATGCCTTATATTATTAACCAATTTTCTCCCAAGGTAGAATTTTTGTAAAGCTCTTTGTTTTCTTACAAATGTTCGGTATTGGGGGAAGCTGGGTGTCTCAGTGGATTGTCCTGGGTTCAAATTTGACCTCAGACACTTCCCAGCTATGTGACCCTGGGCTAGTCATTGATCCCCCATTGCCTAGCCCTTACCACTCTTCTGCCTTAGAACTAATATCTAGTGTTGATTCTAAGACAAAGGTAAGGGTTTAAAAAAATTAAAAAGCAAAAAAAAATAACCCAAAACACCAAGTGTTTAGTATTTGTGGACCTTCTGTTTGAAGAAAGAGTTCTTGGTATACATGCTCAGGGCCATTCATTGGTAGTTAAAGATGATTTGACGTTTTGATTTTCTAAAACTCATTGGTATACATATGTGTATACATATTTACATATGTATATGTATTTATATATTTGTTGAACCCTTTGGTTCTCACATCTGTGAAAAAGATGTTTAGGTCCACATTTGACAAATGAGAAAACTGAGCATGAGAGAGGTTAAGTGACTTCTCCAAGGTCATATAGCTAGTAATTGACTGAAGTGAGATTTGAACCAAGGGTCTTCTTGACTCCAAGTGGGGCATCTGGTCTCCCCATTGCAGCCCAGTCTCTCCTCTGCTACTTAATCTTATGCGGAAAAATAGCCATGTCGTCCTGGGCAAATCCCTTTTCCTTCTCTGACCTTGGTTTCTTCATCTCTAAAATGAAGGGATTAGACTAGATGATTCCTTAGTTTCCTTCTAGTTCTGATAGTATAATTTTAGGGCAGGGGAGTAATATGGTCAGGCTGACCCTTTACTCATAAATTCCGATTTATGAAATGTCATTATGACTTCTTCACTTGTTTGGGTACCATTTTGAAACATTATTAATTTTCCCACTTGTTTCTTTAATGATTGTAGGGTTGAGTTCATAGTTTTAGAACTTAAAGATGTTCTAATGTGACCCTCAACCCCCCCCCCCCCATATTTTATAGAGGAGGAAACCGGTGGCTTATTTAGAATTAATTCATTAATTTGAAATGAATTAAAGGCTTAGGCAAAAATTCATGTCTTGATGCAAACTGACTTATTTAAAAGGACAAGGCATGTCCCATGGTAGAAAGAATGCTTGACTTGGCATCAAGGGACTTGGTTTGAGTTCAATTCAACTCTGCCACTTACTAGCTCTGTAACCTTGCATCAGTAAGTCCTTTGAGCCTCAGTTAACCTGTCTATAAAATAAGAGGATTGGACTAGATGACCTCCAAGATCCTTTACAGCTATCTAAGTTGTCAGAAATCAAACATTAACTTTGACAGCTCCAAAATAAATATTTCAGGACTTACGGGAAAATAAATATATAAAGAAACATTTACTCCTAAGGTACTTATGTGTAAGACAATAAATGTTTTATATCTTCCACCTGAATTCAGAGCTATTCTATTTATTTATTTTTTTTGTTCTGTGTTTAAAACAGATGGACTGAATGGCTCATTTACCTGGGTTTGACGTTAGCAGCCTCAGCTGTATGGGGCTGTGGGACTCCAGATGAGCAGGTTGAATGCATTCTTTCATGGAAATCAGCTTTCTTTGCTCAATAAATCTGGTTTGCGTTATAAACAGTTTACTGTGAGGTATCTCCATTGCTCCCTTGGGTCTGAATTTGTTAGGCTTTTCTGGTTCTAGTTTCCATTTCTTCCTAACTGTCCACATTTACTTGAGGAGCTGCTGAGCAAAGAGCTTGTCTGCTCCTAAGTCTCTTGTTCAATTGTTTTTAGTCATGTCTACCTCTTTGTGACTTCATTTGGGGTTTTCTTGTCAAAAATACTTTGGGGTTTTTGCTATCTCCTTCTCCAGCTCTTTTTGTAGGCAAGGTAACCGAGGCAAACTGTGTTAAGTGACTTGCTCAGGGTCACACACCTAATTCATGTCCAAAGCCAGATTTAAACTTATAAAGAGGAGTCTTCCCCATTCCAGGCTCTGTGCACTGAGCTGCCTAGCTGCTATTCCAAGTCTTAGTGACCAGAAGGCTATTCTGTCACCTTACATTAATCAAAACAAAACACCGGATAAACTTGTTGACTTTTAACTAGAATGGATTTGGATGCTGGATTGGTTATTTTGTTAGGCAGTGTACATATTTAAGATAAGGATGATTTTAGACTGTTAAAAATAACACTTTGCAAAAATCCATATGCTTCCCCCCCCTTTAAAATGATTTTCAAAGAGGGTGTGTTATGTTTAGCATTCATTTATTCAATATTTAAAAGCTTGCTTTGACATTTTTCCCTTCATTTTCAAGCCCATGTGCCAACTTATAAAAAATATTCTGGAATGTTTTCATCTACATCTGTACTGTTCAGTAGCTGTGGCTTGAGAGCTGTTCTCTTTGAGGAAGAAAAGGAATGATTTTGTTAGTCTAGTGGGTGTAGTTGTCCAGTTAGATACAATTGAAATTCTCTCCTGATGTTAAAAGGCCTTATCAGCACTTGACTGGGTTTGAAAATCTGATCTCTGATCCTGAATTATTGGAGAGATTTCCCTATGGTTTCCAAGTAGTTCTTGGTAGGATCAAAGTTCATTTATTACCTTTTGTAAATGGCCAGAAGTGGTTGGATTTGGAAGAGCATGCCTGATGGTTACCTTAAAAAATATCAACAGCCCATTTTCACATTTCATAGTATATGAGCATTAGGTGACAGCCATAAAAAGTTGAAAGTACTCACTGAACAGGATATTAAAATAACATGTCAGAACGGCTCAAATTAATATTTTAAATATTTCTTAGTCATAGCTGAAAAACGCATACACAGACTCATATACACCCAACTTTGCTTTGAAACAAGGATTTTTTTTTTAAACCCTTCTTGTGTGGTGGTGCAATTATCAGAGGATTTCTGGGCCTAGAGGAAGAATTGATCCAATGCTGGCCCTGGTCAGGATCTGGGTTCAGATCTAGCCTCAGGCACTTACTAGCTATATGATGTAACTATTTGCTTCAGTTTCTTCATCTATAAAATGAGCTAGAGAAAGAAATGGTGAACCACTTCAGTATCCTTGCCAAGAAAACTCCAGATGGGGTCATAGAGAGTTGGACATGACTGAACAACAACAGCAACAAATAGAGATAATAATAGCACCTCCCTCTCAAGATTGTTGAGAGGTTAAAATGGGATTATATTTATAGAGTGCTTTGCAAATCCAAAAGATTTACATAAATATATATAAATTGTTATCTTCATCATCATATGGACATCAGGTAGTAAATAGAATGCTGCATTTCCAGGCAAAGGACTAAGGTTTGAATACTGTCTCTGCTACTTCTTATTTGGGTGGTCTTTTGGGAAATTCCTTCTAGTTTCTCCATCCATAAAAAGAATGAATTGGACTAGATACCTTTTAAAATCCTTTCCAATTTGAAATAGATATGTAGTAGTAGTAGTAGTAGTAGTAGTAGTAGTAGTAGTAGTAGTAGTAGTAGTAGTAGTAGTAGTAGTAGTAGTAGTAGTAGTCTCTCGGTAACTGAGGATGATGATTGTCTTTGTGCATTTTCATCTATGGTGTATAGATGAGTGTGCACAAAGACACTTGTGCGTGAAGGGGATTTAAGTGGAAAAGTTGATCTTAGAAACAGGTGGGACTAATTGAATTTATAATAATCATGTGAGATTTCCATTTTCAGAAGAGTATTAGAAAGGGGAGGAAGAGGACTTCAGTCAGGCATTAAGATCCTAACATTGAATTGTATAGCCCTTTTCTGAGAGGTTACTACCTCCATCTAGATTATATGACTTTGTTTATCAGTCTTATCTTACTATCTTCCCACCCAGGGCAGAGTGTTATAGAAAACTTTTCCAGTAAGTTGTAAAAGGAAAATCCTAGATTTGGAATTGCTTCTTAAGAAATTCAATTATAGTCTTATAAGTGGTAACAAAAGGAGGGGGAAGATTTGAACCCTGGGTGGACAACCTTTTAGCAAGCAAATTTTATTTCCCTTAAATAAAGGAAAACTATTTGCAATTTGGAACTTAAATGTCAAAGTTCTTTAAGATTCAAAAATATCCCATTTTGTAAGATATCTGATGTCATATATAATCTCTTAAAAGGATCAATTGTAGCATTTCTTCAGTGAAATCCAGTCTTTAGCTAGAAATGAATATTAATAACTTAGGTCTGTAATAGAAAGGCATAGTGTTGTGTCTCATGGCAACCCCATAACACCCTAACCACTTCCTTACTATCTTCATACCTTGTAAGCTCTTAGTTTGTATTACTTTTTGTTTCTTGAAAGAAAATTCTACCTCCCACCATAGAACAGATTTTAAGAATGGGGCGCCTTATGTGCTACTTTGAGTCTTCCTTGCTTCCTTGCTTCCTTGCTTCCTTCCTTCCTTCCTTCCTTCCTTCCTTCCTTCCTTCCTTCCTTCCTTCCTTCCTTCCTTCCTTCCTTCCTTCCTTGCTTCCTTCCTTGCTTCCTTGCTTCCTTCCTTGCTTCCTTGCTTCCTTCCTTCCTTCCTTCCTTCCTTCCTTCCTTGCTTCCTTCCTTGCTTCCTTCCTTCCTTCCTTCCTTCCTTCCTTACTTCCTTCCTTCCTTCCTTCCTTCCTTCCTTCCTTCCTTCCTTCCTTCCTTCCTTCCTTTCTTCCTTCCTTGCTTCCTTCCTCCCTCCCTTCCTCCCTCCCTCCCTCCCTCCCTCCCTCCCTCCCTCCCTCCCTTCCTTCCTTCCTTCCTTCCTTCCTTCCTTCCTTCCTTCCTTCCTTCCTTCCTTCCTTCCTTCCTTCCTTCCTTCCTTCCTTCCTTCCTTCCTTCCTTCCTTCCTTCCTTCCTTCCTTCCTTCCTTCCTTCCTTCCTTCCTTCCTCATAGAATTTAGAGTTGGAAAGTATTCTCTTTTTACTGAAGAAGACACTAAATGGAGATTTTGAGTCTTTGGACTTTATCCCCCAGAAGACCCTTAGTATTTCCCAAAATTCCATTTTCTTGCATCCCCCCATTTTGCGTGATTGTATTAAAGTGGTTGTAACTCCTCCCTCTTCCTCTCTTTTGAACCTGCAACTGGGCTGAAATTAGGCAGTTCTTTTGCTTTACTTATTATTAATAAAACTTTATAAAATATAATATTTAGTTATTGATTATTAATTTTAAAACCCACAGGACCATCCATATCACACAGTTAATTAGTAATAGAGATAGGAGAGAAGCAAGTGGCTCTTGAATCATATGTTCATTGGCTACTTGATAGAGGACTAAAAAGGGATTTTAGAGATCACATAGCCTGTCGATCCATAAGCTTTGAGTGTCTTGTAGGTGCTACGCCCAGGCCTAGGCAGTAGAGGTAAAAGGATACAAATGGGGAAACTCCTGTTCTCAAGAAGTTTGTATTCATTGTTATAATAATAATAATAATAATGGCTAGAATGTATATAACACTTAAAGATTCAGAAAGATCTTTATGTATATGATTTCACTGGATCCTCACCAACCTGGGAGCTACATGTTGTTATCCTCATTTCACATTTGAGGATGTTGAGGCAGAGTGGTTAAATGACTTGCCAAAGGGCACATAGCTAGTAAGTGTCTTGAGGTAGGATTTAAACTCAAGTCATTTTGATTCTGGGCCCAATCTTCTATCCAGCATAATAGCTAGCTGCTTTTATCAGGAGCCACTACGTGTGTATGTATGTATATATGCATATCTGTATCTCTGCAGATAGATAGATAGATGAGGGATGATGGGTAGATGGTAGATTGATAGATGGATAGATGAGGGATAGATGATAGATTGATGGATGATGGATAGATAGTTGATAGATGATAGATGGATAGATGATGGGTAGATGGTAGATTGATAGATGGATAGATGAGGGATAGATGATAGATTGATGGATGATGGATAGATAGGTGATAGATGATAGATGGATAGATGATGGGTAGATGGTAGATGGATAGATGGATAGATGAGGGATAGATGATAGATTGATGGATGATGGATAGATAGTTGATAGATGATAGATGGATAGATGATGGGTAGATGGTAGATGGATAGATGGATAGATGAGGGATAGATGATAGATTGATGGATGATGGATAGATAGGTGATAGATGATAGATGGATAGATGATGGGTAGATGGTAGATGGATAGAGGGATAGATGAGGGATAGATGATAGATTGATGGATGATGGATAGATAGTTGATAGATGATAGATGGATAGATGATGGGTAGATGGTAGATTGATAGATGAGGGATAGATGATAGATTGATGGATGATGGATAGATAGGTGATAGATGATAGATGGATAGATGATGGGTAGATGGTAGATGGATAGATGAGGGATAGATGATAGATTGATGGATGATGGATAGATAGGTGATAGATGATAGATGGATAGATGATGGGTAGATGGTAGATGGATAGATGGATAGATGAGGGATAGATGATAGATTGATGGATGATGGATAGATAGGTGATAGATGATAGATGGATAGATGATGGATGATGGGTGAATAGATGAAGGATTGATGATAGATGGATAGAAAGGAATAGGGGACTGGACTTGTGAGAGATGTCTCCCAGATGAGGAAATTCTCTATTATCATTATTATCATCATCTCTGTAAGTTATAGTCAGAGCAGGCTGTGCCTGGGGTCACATAGCCAGTATGTGCCAAAGAGGGAACTTCATCTAGCTTTAAAGCTGGCTCGATAAAAAAGACGAACAAGGAACGGCTCCTGCTCTTCTTGCTCCCTCTCTCATCTGGCCTAGGTGTGGTGGTGGTCTAGACAGTGCAGGTGCGAGGCAGTTCTACCAGTTTATAGGCCTTGGGCTCGATTTTCAGAGAAGGTCAGGAATGCAGTGGTAGGAAGCAAGTGTCAGAGCCAAGGAAAGCTGGAGCTGCTGAAGAAGGGAGGAGCTGGATGAATGCTCGGATTTGAGCAGAGGACCTACCTGGAGCTTACTGAGTAAGGGGATCTTTCAAGTGTCAGGCTTTGCTGTGGTGAGGTGTGGCTGGCTGTGCAGGAAGCGTTTGGCTCCCTGTTGGTAGGGCTTTTTATTCAAGTTGCCAGTGGTTCTGTTGAGCTCAGACATCAGGTTAGGCTGTTGGCAGATGCCTTTCCCTCCTACCCAACTGAAGGCATCCTGTGCTTATACCCCTCAAGGCAGAGATTCTTTACCTGGTTGTCTTGGACACCTTTGAAAGTCTGGTGGGGCCTCTGGACGTTTTTTAGAAGAAAGTCACATTCTTAAATGTGTAAAACGTATAAGATGGCAAAGGAAAGCAATTACGCTGAAATATTACTGCAACATGAAGGAAAGAGCACCTAGCTTATGTCTTGTAGGTTAAGAATCCCTATGAGGAAGCATGAGAGCGCGCGGCTATATGAAACGATGCCTTTCTTGTCTCCTTATACCCCTCGTCTGATCCCCACTTAGAACCAGACAGGCTCTGCTGAGGGCAGTTTTGTGAGTCCTTAATGGGGGGGGGGGGGGGTTACCACACAGCTAGCTTAGAGTTTCCTAGACTAAGGAGAGAAAAAGGAACTGGGAGGTTTTTGGAGGGTGGGGAAGGAATGATGTATGTTTGCCATAGGCCTGCAGCCTGAGGGGTTGGGAGGAATATCTTAGAAACTTAGAATTTTAGAACTGGGAGGTCTTAAGCAGCACTTAGCTCTACTCATGCAAAATGTCAGTGGGCTGGAATAATGAGGTGAGGTCTAAGGACTCTTCCGGCTCCCAACTGCCAGGAATCATTTTAAAACAAACAAGTAAACATTTAAAGCAACTCTGAAGTCAGCTTCATTATTTAAACATTTTCTAGAGAGGGATGAGGAAACTAAGATGAAAATGAATTAAGTGACTTGCTTGCCCAAGGCAATCTGGCTGGTTTGTGCCAGAGTCAGGAGCCACAATTCCAGCTTCTGAACTTCCATTTCTGTGAAGAAGGAACTTTGTGGTGACCCTTCTGAAGGGGGGGTTAGCAAAGAGAAGAATGTAGAAAGTGCTCGGGCTGAAAAAGATCTCATGGTGGTTGGAAGAATGGCTGAAGGAGAAACACCAGGATTTTATTTTCTGCTCTGAAGAGAAAGGGGAACAGTTGAATGTGAGGCCAAACAGGAATGTTCTTTAGTCTAGTGCACCGTCTTCTTTTTTCAGATGAGTAAACCAAGGCCCAGGGAGGTGGTGAGTGGTCTTCTAAGTTTAGTAGGTAAGATTTGAACTTGAATCTCTTGACTCTAGACCCAGCATTCTGATCTAATACACTGACCACCATTTTAAAGCTCTTTTTTTTTTAATTTAAATTTTCATTAAATTTTCAAAAATACCCCAACTATGGCAAATGACCTGGCCACCTCAGCTTGCCACAACATTGCACCTGAAGAGAGAGACCTATGGACAATCTGCAGTTCTCTAATTATCCTGGACCCTCTCAGAGTTTCTCCTGATAAACTGGTTCCCCCATCCTTTTGACATCCTTGAAGTAAAAAAGAAATTGAATATGAATTGAAGACCAGGGTTGGATGGTAATCATAATCCTTTTCATCTTCTGGGAGGTGCAGAAAAAAACCAGGCAGGCAGTTTCTAGCTGATCTCTGAAAGGGCCCTCAGGCTTCTTCCAAAAAAAAAAAAAGATTTCATTTCTTTGCTGAAATGTTGATCCTCAGTGAAAGCTAAAACTCTTCACAAATCAGGGTGTGCACACCTGTTTCTCATGGGGCCATTGACACCTGCATATCATTTGAGGTCTAGGATTAACTATTTGATGATTCACATCATGGAGAAACCTCTTTCTAGAAGACTTTTTTTTTAACTTGAGGGTTCCATTTTTGAAGAGTTTTCATGTTTAAATATCTCCAAAGAGAGAAGCAGTGTGTTATGTTGACTAGGAAGCCAGCCTTGGAGCCAGTAAGACTTGGGCTCAAGTTCTGCCTTCGACTCATACAGACAGAGTGACTGTGGGCAAGTCACTTAATTGCCCTTGGTAGTTCTCTAAGATTAAAAGATATTTGGCATAGGAGGTGATGGTATGGATAGAGTGCAGACCATAACAGTCAAAAAGATTAAAATCCTTCCTCAGACACTGACTATAGCTGTCTGACCCTGGGTACATTTTTTTAACTTTGTTTGAGCCTCAGTTTCCACATCTTTAAAATAGGGATAATAATAGCACAGACTTCTCAGGGTTGTTGTGAGGCTCAAAAGAGGTAATGTGTAAAATGCTAATACTGTCTTTAAATATGTCAAAGATACGTAGGAGTATGATATAAACCAATTATATTGAAATATAATCACAGTTTTACATTTTCTCTGTTTTGAGTTTTTCTTTTTAACATTCTTTTTCTTTGTGTTCAAAATTCTCTCTCCCTTGCACTCTTCTGCCACCCAAGAAGGCAAGCAATATATAGATATTTTATTTATTTTAATAATAATTAAATAACAAAACTACATTAAAATTAAAAATAATAAAATTAAATAATAAAAATTTTAATAAATATTTATTTTTAAACCTTTATCTTCCACCTTAGAATCAATACCGTGTATTGGTTCCAAGGCAGAAGAGTGGTCAGGGATAGGCAATGGGTTAAGTGACTTGCCCAGGGTCACACAACTAGGAAGAGCCTGAGGTCAAATTTGAACCCAGGATTTCCCTCTCCACTGGAGCCATCCAGCTGCCCTCTCGTATGTATGTATGTATGTATGTATGTATGTATGTATGTATGTATGTATGTATGTATGTATGTGTGTATGTGTGTATATGTGCATACGTGTGTAATGCATCCATGTATGCATGTGTGCGTGTATTTATTTGTTTGTTTATTCATTCATTCATTTATTTGTTCATTTGTTTATTTTCATTTCCTAACAGCATCCTAGGGCTCAAAGCATTTTATTTAGCTCTAAAATATAACATGGAAATCATTAAAAGAGCCAAATGGAAAAGTTATTTCTTTTTTTTTTCATTTTTTCCCCTTTTAAGCTCATATTTATTTTTAAGAAGCAAACAGTATTTTTTATATTTTTATATTTTAAGAAGCAAAAAAGTAGGACTTTTAAGAAGTCCTATGAGGAGGAAGGCTCTGAAACTGTGTCTTTTTTTTCTTTCTTAAACCCTCACCTTCCACCTTAGAATCAATACTGGGTATTGGCTCCAAGGCAGAAGAGTGGTAAGGGCTAGGCAATGGGGGTCAAGTGACTTGCCCAGGGTCACACAACTAAGAAGTGTCTAAGGCCAGATAAACCATGCCTTTTGCTTAAACTCCTAACTCACTCCACTTAGAACCAAGCAGGGTTTATCAGGGGCAGTTCTGTGAGTCCTTAACGATGGGGACTTCTGCAGCATGGCTGGCCAACTGTCCTTGGCTGAGGAAAGAAGCAGGAACCTAAAAGCTTTCCTTCCCAGGGAAAGCACCAGTTCCTGGATTTTGGAACTATTTGGAACACGAGAGACTTCGGCTCTGTGTATCTTTCCTGGGCAGTCACTTCGAGGGTGGCAGCCCAGCACTCCCCAGTCCAGTCTTGGAGTGAGAAGCCTTGGGTTGGTCCCTCTCAGGCCGGTCTGTAATGGAGCAGAGATGAGGCTCCAAACAGTCTGGAAGGTTCCCTCCAGCGCTGACATTCTGGGATCCCGGGCTGCCAGGGCCCAAGGTCACACAGCCAGTCGGTGTCCCAGGCAGCAGGCCATTCCCGGCAGGCTTTCCCAAACCCGCTCCCTGGCCAGCTGGTTTTAAGTAGAATGATTCAAGGGGCGAATGCCGAGCTTCCTTCTCTTTTTCCTCTTCCTGTTGTTCTTGATGGAAGGAAGGAGAGCATGGGCTGTCCTATGGCTTCACGACCGAGGGGAGGGGGGAGAACAGCAGTCCCTGGAAAAGGGAGTGTTGGCAGAACCTGGTTTATTGACACAGGCATTTCTTATTGTAAGCCCGAGCGCTGGGCTGCCCTTCACCTTTGCATAGGGAAAGGCTGGTTAAACAAAGGAGCAGATTGAGCTGGATGCAGACTCCTCAGATGAGATCTTGTCCAATAGGGAAAAAAAAAAAGAAATCAAGTCAGCCAGCATTTGTGAAAGGTCTCCTGTGTGCCAGGAGTGTACTAAGGGCCAGAGATACAAGGAAAGGGGGAAACAGTCCCTGCCTGAGAAGCTCACCATCACAATAACTGCTCAGAGGGCATGTTCAGATATTAATGCAAGCCAGATTCAGCGTCAAAATTCTGGAAGCCTCAAGTGGAGAAGACAAGTTGTTCTAATTAAAAGCATTCTTTCCTATTAGAGGACCTGTAAGACCTTTAGTAAACACTGCACTGCTAGCCTCACACCTGTCCCTGTTCCCTTCGTGGGTGGGGATAAATTACAGTTGTCTTGACCATTACTTGAAGAAAAAAACACACACAAAAAAACTTTGCCTTCGATCTTAGAATCAAAGGTAGAAAAGCAGTAAGGGCTAGGCAGTGGGGTTAAGTGACCGGCCCAGGGTCACACAGCTAGGAAGTGTCTGTGGTCACATTTGAACCCTGGACCTCCTGTCTCTAGGTCAGGCTTTCAATCCACTGAGCCACCCAGCTGCCCCTTGCTCTGACTTCTTTTCAAGTTTTTCAGTTATATCAGGGACAAAACAACAACCAATTATGTTCAGCTCAGTCTGATTCTTTGTTTAACTCACAATGCAAAAGTGAAGTAAATTATATTTTATGATGTGACACCTTGAGGTTATTTTCTATCTGAGGAAACAATACGTACAAATATAAAAATGCAAACTCTAATTGTTGTTCAGTCTTACCTGACTGGTGACCCCTTTTGAGGTTTTTGCAGCAAAGATACTGGAATAGCTTGCCATTTTCTTCTACTCAGGTCCTCTTTTAGTAACTCCTGGTTACTTTTCTCCTTGTACCATGTGTCCTCCGTGGTTACAAATGCATTTACCCTCCCGTTCAAGGATAAACTTTATACCTGAGAGGTAGTGGCTGTTGACTTGGTGCCCGAGTGAGCCAGCCCATCCAGCATTGCCCAGAAGTGGGGAAGTCTTTCTTCCCCCCCAGATATGCTTTTCACTTCATGTATTTCTGATTTCCAGGCTGTAGTAAAGAACCTTAGTCTTGCTGGGCCTCAGTTTCCACATTTGTAAAGTGAAGCAGTTAGACTCCTAAGGTTGATTCCAGCTTGAATGTTCAACATTAGTAGTCTGCCAACATGATTTGTAGTTCTGACATTCAAGAATATTCTCAGGGGCTCTGGGATATCATTTCCCTAATAGAAAAGGAGAGCAACAATTCTGGACGGCTGCAAAGTGGTATAAAATGAGCATAGGGCAGACCCGAGAGTTATCACTTAGGGGAATTATTTACCGGTCAGCGCCCCAGGGAGCTCACTAAGGAGCTGTCCAGTGGTCCTTCTTGCAGGGTTAGGGCCCTGTGTGACTCTTTTGCTCCCTGGCAGCGGGTTAGTGCTTAAAAAGCGTGCGGCCGTGACTTCTGAAACTTTTTGTTTTATGGACCCCTTTGGTAGTCTATGAAGCCTCAGAAATGTTTCTAAATTATATATATATATATATATATATATATATATGTACAAATAGCATTGAAATACAAATAAAGTACACAGCGTTACAAAGAAAACCAATTATAATGAAATAAAATGATCAGAATATATACTTTTTAAAGTTCATGGATCCCAGGTTAAGAGCCCCTGCTCTGAGGTGGCAAGTGTCAGACATAAAACCAGTCCTGTAAATCACCACAACTGGAAGAGCCCTGACTCAAATTTGATTATCAAATGAGGAAAAGGGGTCTTAATCAGTCAACATTTATCAAGTTCCCGCTGTGTGCCAAGCATTGTACTAAAGGTGAGGTGACTTATCCAAGTTCAAATAGCCGATCTGGGACTGGAACACAGAACTCCCAACTCTCCCATTCTGGCATTCCATGTTCTAGGTTTCTACCCAATTTTAACATTCTGTTTTAACACTCCTCCTCCCAACTCTGATGTTGCATGTATCTGTGGAACACCGTTCCAGGTGAAACACCATTTCAGCCTTCTTGCAGTAGCTGAATGATCCCATTTACTCTCCCTAATTATATTCTGTTTATACCACATCAGCCCTATTTATATGTGAAAGCTGGGATATATTTCCTATCCTTAGATATCTTACTGTGCTCATTTCCCTTTTGTGAGCGAACTATTATGTGTCATATCAGCTTTCCTTCTGTCTGGAAAAAAAAAAAGACCACCAAAGATATTAAATGTTTTCTGACATTAAAAACAAGTAGCAAGATGCTGGATTATATTGTCTTATAAATATGAAGTATATTCAGTTAAAAATAATTTAACCACATCTCTGATTTTTAAAGTAAAATAAAGCTATGTGACGTTTGGAGCATTTAATTCCTTTCGTTTGAAAGAAGTTAGATAAAATTCTGAGGAAAGTTAATATGGGGCTTAAATTTTTTTTTCTCCTGAAATAGGTGTATTCCAGATTATCAGTGCCATCACAATTTCTGTTCTTAGTTTCAAATTTTTTGAAGCTGTAAGACTTGTGTGACTGGTTGACTCATTCCTTAATGATTAAAATGTGTTCATGAACTTGGCTGTTTGTATTTCTGCTCCAGGCGTCTAGATGCCAACCACATTACCTCAGTCCCTGAGGAAAGCTTTGAGGGTCTCGTTCAGTTACGGCATCTGTGGCTCGATGACAACAGCCTGAGTGAAGTACCTGTCCGACCACTCAGCAACCTCCCCTCTCTCCAAGCTCTGACCCTGGCCCTCAACAAGATCACGAGCATCCCTGACTTTGCCTTCAACAACCTTTCAAGCCTTGTGGTTCTGTAAGTATCCGACACTTTCTTATTTCCGTTCTATCTTAAGAAGTGCTTAGTATGGGCGAGGCACCACGGAGACCAAAATGAAACTGTCCTTGTCCCCAGGGAGCTTACCTTCCGAGGGGGAAAGAGGGGAATGGACAGCATGGATATAGATAAGGATGAGAACCTAGACAGTTTGTTCTAGAATTGAACAGAACAAAGATTTGAGAATTTTGATCAGTGCATCAATCAACCATGATTACAGAGGAATGATGAAGAAAACATGCTATCCAAGTGCAATGAGACATGTTTTTATACTTGGACAATACTGAAATTGTTTTGCTTGACTTTAAATATTAATTACAAGAGTTTCATTTCCCTTTTTGGTAGTGGGGTGGAGGTAGAAGAGAGAGAAAATAAATGCCTGTTAATTTAAAAAAATAGACAATTAAAATATAGATGAAGTAATTGGGGGATGAAGGAATGTTAGAAACTAGGAGCATGAGGAATGGTTTTTGAGATGTGGCCCCTTGCAGAGGACTAGACTAACTCTGGCCATGTAAGAATTCTTAATTTCTCAGGAAATCAAGAAACATTGTTAATATGAACTTAATAACATTTTAAAAATTAGCAAGTTGTTGTGACTTTGGCTGCTCATTAAACAAGTTACCGCTTGTTAGCCAAATTGAGAAAAGAAGCCCAAGACAGGTGGGAGTGTGAGAGAAGGGCATCTTTTGACATTTCCAACTTTAACTCCATAAAAAATACGTGGTTTTCTGTGGATCATTCTGCAGTACCTTTCTGGTCAGGCCACACACACACACACACACACACACACACACACACACACACAAAATAATCTTGATAAGCATTTATAATGTGTGTAATAATATCTCTTTGGTGTGTGTAATAATGTCTCCTTTTGTCTTTGAGAGGACATGAGGGAAAGTGAGACTTAAAGCAGACGCTCTTTGGTGAATTTGTGAGAGGGTTGACCAAGAGTCAATCAATCAACATTTATTAATGTGCCAGGCATAGCTGAGTGAAGGGTAAGCTTAGAGGGCCTCTCAGTCTGCATTATTAAGGGGAACACCCAGATTTGAAGAGGTTATGCTGAAGGCATTGAGAATACAGAGATAAAGAAATCTCAGCCCACAGTGATCTTATACTCTTCCCAGAATGGGAGGGATGGCGTGAGATATGACCCGTGAAATGATGAGCATGTAGACAATTTGAGAAGGGGATTCAGAGGAATCAGCAAGACCTTGCCAGAGGAGCTGGTGCATGAGATAGACCTTGATTTCAATGTAGGGATTCTTGGAGATGGGGAGAGACACCCAGCAAAGACATGGAGATAGGAGATGAAATCCTGCATTTGAGGAGTAGGAAGCAGGGCAGTTTATCTGGAGTGTATGAAAAGACATAATGTGAAATAAAGAAACAAATGTAGCCCATAAAACCCTATTGTGAAGGGTTTGTCATTTAGGGAGGTCTTTTATTCTTGATATAATAAGGAACCAATTGAAGACTCTTGAGCCAAGGAATGACACGATCAGGCTTGTCCTTTAAAGTTATTTGTGTATCTTTGAGGAGGATAGACTGGAGAGAGGAAGGGCGAGAAGCAGGGAGTCTATGTTAGGAGGCTAGAGCAAAAGTCCAACAAGAGAGTGAGGAGGGCGGCATCCTACTGGATTTTATGATTTTATGACATTTTATGACCTTCTGACCCTGCCATCAGATTTTCTGTATACCAAGAGCTACAAGGAGCCAACTACTATATAAATCATGTTTGGTTAGGTTTTAATGGGGATCATGAGTTTCTTTTTAGTTTTGGCTCAGTAAAACAAAATTATATTTGGATTCATTTGGGGTCAGGGCTTAGCAAATTAGTACATTTTGTTCCAGGTTTTGGTGCAGGTCTCTAATGTCAATGCCAGAAGGTAACAGAAAGTAAATTCTTTTCAAATGCTCCTTTTACAAACCTTTTGCAAGATCAAATTACCCTTTCCCCTGTTTACAAATGCTCAAGGTCAAATGATTAAGATTTTATAATAGCTTGTATATTAAATAGGGAAATGGGAAATTAATGCAAAGAAACTGTTCTATTGCCAGGAGTACTTAACTTACCTAAGTTACTCAGTATAAAGATCAAAGATTTAGATCTGACCAGCATCTTGCAGCTCATGTATTCCAACGCCTTCATTTTACAGATAAGGAAACTGGAACTTAACAGGTGATGTGTCCAAGTTCACATAGAGAGTCAGAATTCAAATCTAGGTTCTCTGACCCCAAATCCACTGTTCTCTTCGTTATCCCATGGTTCCCTCAATTGAATTTCATTCCATAAAGTCAACCTTTAGTACCTCCTATGTGGAAGGCATTGAGGATACCAAAAGATATAACAGAGAAATCCTCAAGGAGCTTATATTCTCCTGTGCATGTATACCAATTAAAATTGAAGGATGAGAAAGCACTAAAAAAAGCAGTGGGGAAGAGATGGTTGGGTTGCTCAGAGAAGGCTTCTTGTAGGAATTAGCACCTGAGCTGAGTCTTGAAGGAAGATGAAGATTAGGAGAGGAGACAACAAGGAGGGAATACACTGCCAACATGGCAGCCAGCTTGTGTAAATGCAAGGGATTAGGTATTGAGTTGAGGAACAGCTCATAGTCTGGTTTGGCCAGTATGTGAAGTTTGTAGATTATTTAAAAAGTAGGTGGAAGTCTAATTGTATGGAGAAGTAAGTATTCAGCTAAGAAATCCTGTTTTAAGCTTTCAAAGGGAGCCTCTGCGAGCTTTTAAGCAAGATGAAATGTCCATCTTAGAAAAATTATTTTGGCAATTGGGAGGGTTGGCTTGGAGAAGGGGATTTTCTAGACTGGAGTTTGAGACAAGTGGTTTTACTTTTCTGAGCCTTTTTAAAAGTCCAGTAAAGTAGGGAGAATTGTCTTTTACTGAGGAGGACTGAATGTTGATGGAAGGTGCCTCATTGATGCCATTTGCTGATAGCTCCTTCTTTGTCTTTTATCAACCAGACATTTCCCCCTACCATTCTGGTCTCTAATCTTGCTAGGGCCAACCTCTCTAAGTGCTCCTATGTTCCCACCACCTCCCGTTATCTCCAGTAAATTGCCCCAACTCTCATCACCACTTTACTATCTTTAGCCCCTATCCTTAGGCTCACTCTGCAGTGCTTACAAACCTGATCTCCATTCTTTTAAAAACAAAAAACCCTTCCCAGTAGTACCACCCCAGCAAGCTATTGTCCAGTAGCTATCCTAAGCCCCTCCACTGCCTCTCCTTACCTTCTGACTTCCAGCCTCAACATTCATCTGGAAACTGCCCTTTCCAGAGTTACCAACTCTCTCTCAATAGACAGTTCTAATGGCTTTTTCTCAGCCCCATCCTTCTTGACATCTTTGTAGCCTTTGTCACTTTTACCTGTTTAGTACTGAACTCTATGCTGAGCTATTCTTTGTCCTGTAAAGTACTTAATATAACTACTGCCTAGTGGTCTACAAATTGGTTTTGATTCTTGTTTCCATAGACACCTTCATAACAATAAAATTAAGACCCTGGGCCAGCACTGTTTTGATGGATTAGACAACTTGGAAACCTTGTAAGTACATATTGGATAATCCCTGTTACTGATCACGATATGCATTTATATGACTGTTGGAAAAGAAAAAACATTTTTTCATTTTCCTGTTAATTGTTGGTTTTATTGCTATTTTAATTTTATTATCTAGGAGAAATTGAACTAGGTCTTTATAATTAAAAAGTTAGAATATTTTAAAAATGCAGACAGTGTATGTAACATTTCTGCAAATATTCTAAAATCCTGTGATTAGTTCATTGTAACTGGACCCCAGATTTATGTCTTAAAACCCAATTCAGTCTTTGCCAGCCAGGCTGCCCTACTCTAACATTGTTACAATAGAACTGAGATTTCCTTGAGAATGCTAGAACAGTGTGGCATATGTTCTCAGATGTGGACAATGGGTTGATTTATTTTGCTTAATTTTATCTATTTTTATAAGGGAGGGCTCTGTAGTGAGCTCAATTATTGGGTAATAAAGATTTTTTAAAAGAATTAATGAAAAAAAATTTTAACAAATCTGTAAGTATTCTAAATGTCTTGGTCATAAAACTTCTCTCTTACAGTTTTAACTTCTAAAATACACCAAGAGGTGACATGCTGTCATATCTTAGAACAGAATTAAAAGAAATATAATTCCTTCCAACTGTGATCTCAAATTCAAATAGAAATGTATCCCTGCAGCCCCGTTGTTGGCTTAGCCACAAATTAACCTTATTTTGCATTGTATTTTTATTTATTTTGTTAAGCATTTCCCAGTTACATCTTAATATGGTTCAGGCCCAGGACTAGGAATTTTAAACCCCTGCCTTAAAGATGTGATTAGTATTCAATCTGGTTTCATCTTTGTTTTTACATTCCTTCTAGGGACTTGAATTATAATAATTTGGGAGAATTTCCTCAAGCGATTAAAGCGTTGCCAAGCCTGAAGGAACTGTGAGTCTTGCTTGGCTTTTTTGCTGCCTTATTCTTCTATCAGCACCCCTATCCCTACCCCCTAAGCCTTCTCACTTGATAGTGGTTAGTGAATCTGAAGTGTTTGTTATATAATTATACCAGATGGACTGTATCATTGTTTAATCCAATAGGCATTTATTTGTAAATTAAATTACCTTCTAAATCTGTATGACTTTTTAGGCAAATTACTTTCCTTCCTGGGCCTCAGTTTCCTCATCTATCAAATAAGAGGGCTTGGCTTAGATAGCCTTTGATTCTGTCTTCCTAGTGCTAAGCATATGTTATATGCAACACACTGTGCTGGGCACAAGGACTAATCAAAAGATCCTCTCACTCCATCCCTCAGGAAACTAGGAAGATAGTTGTGTAAACAGATTGTGTGTATGTGTGTGTGTGTGCGTGCGTGCGTGAGAGACAGAGAGAGAGAGAAAGAGAGACAGAGAGAGGAGTTATTAACAGTTTGATGTAGGATACAGAATTAATAATTAGGGGGATCGAAAAGAAGACCTAACTACAGGGGTGGGGGGGATATGATTGAGGACAGACTCTAAATGAACACCTTAATAAAAATACCAACAACATGGAAAAGAGTTCGGACTGAGGACACATGTGATACCCAGAGGAATCACACATTGCCATTGGGAGGGGTGGGGGTGGGGGGGAAGAAAAAGAAAATGATCTTTGTTTCTAATGAATAATGTTTGAAAATGACCAAATAAAATAATGTTTAAAAAGAAAGGATGGAAGGAAGGAAGGAAGGAAGGAAGGAAGGAAGGAAGGAAGGAAGGAAGGAAGGAAGGAAGGAAGGAAGGAAGAAAAAGGAAGAAAGAAAGAAAGAAAGAAAGAAAGAAAGAAAGAAAGAAAGAAAGAAAGAAAGAAAGAAAGAAAGAAAGAAAGAAAGAAAGAAAGAAAGAAAGAAAGAAAGAAAACAAATCCTCCCATAGGAAATGGCATATAAATTAGACCTTCATTTTCATCAACAAATGTCCCTTAGGTGTCTATAATCTGTAGGGAAGCAGCCCAGGTGCTGGGGGTACAAAGAGCTAGAAGCCAGGGTACCTGCTCTCCAAGGCCAGCCAGGGAGACAGGTCATCTTCAGGGTAGAAAGAGAACTGACTTTGGAGGAGTAGACACCTAGAAGCAGGAGAATTGAACCCCATGACGTTTACTCTGGTTAGTTGTGGGACCTTGTACAAGTCCCTTAATCTCTATGAGTCTCAGTTTCTTCATCTATGAAATAGTTTAAACATCAATAGTTGCAAGGAGCAGCTAAATGGCTCATTGGATGGAGATCCAGGCCTAGAGACAGGAAGACTTGGGTTCAAATGTGTCCTCAGACACTTACTAACTATGTGATCCTAGGCAAGTCACTCAACTCCAGTTGCCTAGACCTTACCACTCTTCTGCCTTGGAACCAATACTTTGTACCCTAAACAGAAGATAAGGGTTTAAAAATAATAATAATTAATAGTTGCAGTACTGGCCTGTTGTGATTATTATAAAGAAAGAACTCAAAGCACTGTAGGAGCTATTAGGAACAAAGACATAATAAAGCACCAAATAGCCATGTGAAACAACCTGGCAGGTGTAGACAGGGAGGACCTAATGTTAATCAGTAAGTGCTTAGAGATGCCAGTGCTTTTTGAGTGGTTCCATGTCAGAGACCACCATTTAAGAACTTTTCTTCTTTTCTTGAACAAATACATGTGTCTATAATTTTATCAGCAAATATATATACACCTGTGCATTTATATGCTATATGTGTATATACATATGTGTGCATATTTGTGGAGAGAAGGTGGCAGGTTGATGTAGATAAAGATTTTTGAGAGCTTGCAGAGAGTGTCTTCACTCCAAGGTCATAATAAATTAACAGGACCCAGGGGCAATACCATCTACTTATAGAAACACACACTCACACACACACACACACACACACACACACACACACACACACACACACACCCTCTATTCTATTTTAAACTGTGGCTTTGGAGTTAGGTGTAGTACTACTAAAAGATGAGAATTTTATTTTCTTCTCTTCATTTTTGGAGTTTTAGAATATTTGCTATTTGTATTTTAAATTGAGCCAAACAGGAGTATATACTTATAGTATTTTTAAATACTTATAGTATGCTGATAAAGATAACTTCATAATAGAATAGAAATTTCAATATAGTTTTCTCTCTTTCTTTAGGGGATTTCGTAGTAATTATATTTCCGTAATCCCTAATGGAGCATTTAGTGGAAATCCACTTCTAAAAACCATGTAAGTACTTTGG